>NW_027223323.1:4675318-4812317 GCF_030449975.1 Polyergus mexicanus
AAGCAGTGGTATCAACGCAGAGTACTAGTAGTTGTATATATCATTGACGAAAGATCCCATTATGTCATTAACGAAATAGGAGAAAATAAATCTTATAGAATAGGAAAAGGATTAGCTTTTCAAAAAATACGTCGATTCATTTGATTACATCGGCATAAATTAATTAAAGTTATCAGGTGATTATCGAAACGCGATCGCAAACAAACAATAACGTATTATTACCGATTCATTATGGCATCCATGTGAAGAGAATTCAGTTCTGTTCGCCGCGTTACGATGTAAACTTTATCGAATAAATCTGTAATTTGTTGGCCGTCGCCGATTAAGGAAAACCCTTTAATCTCCTTGTTCCATTTTCCGAATATTCCATTAGATCTCTCTCTATCTCTTCCTTTCTCTTGTTCTCTGCACCCATCGCCAATTCTATTTTTTTCGTCTCCACTCTTCGTCATGCCCGGAGGCTTCTGCAGCGCCTTCACGCGTCAATCCGTAGTACGAGGATTTGCGGTTGCCACGACAATTGATTTACACGCATACATACGCGCGCGCTTTACACTGATACACGCGCGTCTCCGACAGCCGTGTGCGCACGGTAGTATACACAGCAACGTGGCGATGTATCCCGGCATCTCCGGTCCCGGGAATCACCCTCTCCGTCGATCGTATACAATCCGTAATTGTTGTTCCACCCCGTTGCTTTAGCCGAAGATTACAACGCGATCTTTCAGGGAATTGGGATTCCCGGCGGTCTCGCCGCCGCCGCCACCGCCGTCGCATCCAATGAGAATCGAATCGGACTGTCGTTGTCGCGCCGGAATCCGATTGGACGACAGGAGAGACCAGGAATAATAGATGTGACCAACGCGATGCAATTTGGTAAGCGGCGATTTCGATTCCGAGGAAACTCGGAAAACTGTAATATCTGAAATCCGGCTGTACCGAATAAACGATAGTGTGTTTTCATGGCGCTTGTGTTTCTTCGTGATCCTTTTGAAACACGAAAACGCGAGCGCGTCACAGAGAGAATAATGGAAATTCAGTAAAGAAGAGAGCGCAATCTTTGATAACAGACGTATGTCTGTCTGAGATAGATGAGAGATGACACGATGTTTCACATAACATCGAAGGAAATCGCATCATGTTACACACATACTTGATAGGAAAGCCCCGAGTGGAAAACTCGCGAGCGACATAATACGAAACATAATCGAGCGGCGATAGGAAAGCGCCGATGGCATTACTATCATTATACTTTGCCACATCTCTACGTCGAGTATCTATTTCTGGCTGTAATCGATTAATCGAACGAGACTTAAGTACGGGTCTGACCGCACCTGGTGCTCGTCCATCACTGGCGGCGGCATAACGTTCATTTATGTATACACATAATGTAGCCGGCCTCTTGCGAGGAGAAAACTTTCCTTCTTTCACCGCGTTCGTTAATAATCGATTATGAAAGATGACGGTTCCTCGTATCGATTCGACGCTGCGCGCACGCTTGCAAACTTATTGTTTTAAAGAAACTTTAAATTTATCGCAAACTCCTCGCCGCGGGTGCGGCCGCGTTGGAAATAATCCCTCATTCATCATCCAAGGCGTAAGGCGTAAGGCACGCGCGTCTCGGATAAAGGAGAAAGGGACGAGGTGGGCAGACAAGGTTGTACGCGCGAAAGGTGCGAGGCCGCAGCGTGAAACTAGGAGCTCCCTCCCACGCGAACACTAAGCCGTGATTAGTTGTTGCGGGAACGAAAGGGTAATCTGCTGTTCCGGGATTTTTATTACTTTGCGCCGAGCTCGGCCACGCTTTTGGTAAATGCTGCGCGTTACTTTCTACGTGATAACCAACAACCGTGCCCAAAGTTGCCGCTAACGGATGTTTCTAACGGAGAAGATAGATACGCGCCCGGCGCGTACGTTACGGTTCCGAAACTATGCAGCTCGTAAAGAGCGCGTTACTCCGATAATAACGTTCTAGCAAAAGGCAGAGAGAGCGAGAGAGAGAGAGAGAGAGAAAAAAAGAAACGCGAGAGACCCATGAACGCGCTTCGCGCCGCGATACCGTGCTGAATTTCTGACGTTTCGACCTCGTCGCCTTTCGACTTATGGGATAACGAAATGGGAAAAGCCGCTTCCTTCGATACTGGTTTGCTCTGAAATACCGTCTGTTAGCAGTCTCACGTTTTGCGCGTCCGGGAAGTAAATCACGGTAAGTGGGTGAGAAGAACCCTGGCAAAGGACTTCGAGCAAGGAGGAGGCATCGGAGGTTATCGTCGCTATATCACGCTTGGGTCGTCCGTGAGATACCTAAGCTGCCCTGGTACGGAAGTTTATTGCAGGGTGAGCCAATTATAGCCAGCGCGTATCGAGTATTTTCGAGCAAGTACATATATTTCGAGGTCTCGGCAATAGAGTGAATATATGGCATCTCGCTTACATTATTTATTTAGCAGCGAAGAAAGATGAAAGACAAAAAGAGAACATTGTTTAGCGGTTACGTCGTGAAAGCTGAAATAGATATTGGCATTGTGTTCATATACTTTATACGCGATGATCAAATTTATTTAATATTCAATTATTTAGTCTCATCAATTAATAGAATCGTAAATATTTTTAAGTGTTATAATTTTATGGGATAACTCATCTCTCTCGCGAATCCTTACTCAGTCTTCCTCGAAGGCAGTTTGTTTCGAAACCTGTCTACTTTTGGGAATTCATCTCTGAACAATTTCGAGCACCCCTAAGGTTTATGCAGCCCCTAACAACGAAACTCACCCCGAACTCATCCTTCGTGCTCGGCGAACGCCGCAAGAAGCAGCAGCAATAAACGTCAGGCCTCCACGGTAATTAAAACTAAAGATCCGTGGCTAAACCGAAAAACAACAGCTGCCGAGAGTGTCGGCAAGACAACGTAAGAAAGAATAACGAAACGATAGACGGTAAGCTGCTGCGGAGACGATTGCAAGCGAAATCGGAATTTATTTCTTTAAGATTGAATTAGGAACAGAAGGTTACGTAATTGAAAGAAATTTACTTGTGGAGCTTTAACGCTTTTGCGTTAACAAATTTATGGTTTAATATCGGAAAACATAAAAATCCACTAGAAAATTAAGAAAGAGATTGTACATAAGAAGAAAGAAGAGAGAAAATTATTTAACAATACAAGGAGTATCCGGTATATAATTCATATAAGTTAGCTGTATCGTAACGCGTCTGTGACATTTTTCTCGTCTCTTGTTTCGCAATCCGGCAAATATGTCGTCGGTGGAAAGTTAGTCGCGATCTTTGTTTTAATAAAGGCGGATGGAATGAAAGTGAGTATAAAACTTGGAGAGTTAAGAACTTTGCTCGTTCCCTTTCACAGCGATTTGGTACAAAGAAACGTTAAATTTTTTTTTTTTTTTTTTTTTAGTTTCGTTTCAAACCGGTCGCTTTTGCGGATTTTAATGGGCTTCTGACTTGATATCCGTTCTCCTAACGCAGCAATGACGGGAACGGGGGGTGGCGGAGACCGGGGGGAGAGACGGGGGAGACGGGCGTAGAAGAAAAGGGGGAAAACGGCACGGGGATGGAGGCTACGTTAACAACACAAGAGAGTCGTGGATCCCTTTGCATTTATATGGAGTAACCTTACGGGGCCGAACAGTCAACTTGGATCTGCCGTAGCTAAAAGGAAACTTAAGAAACATAAAGTAACTTCGCCTTTCCGCTCTTTCCTTTCTTCTACGCGTTTCTCTCCGCGCTCGTCTGTCAGCGGCCTCTCGTACTTTACCTAACTTGGCGGTAACCATTTGCACAAAGCTTTCCGGATTGCATTATGACGCGAGAGGTTGCTTAGTATTGTACGATATACCAACTTTAAAGACATGCAATTACTCCGTTTCTACTATCGTGTATTACGCAAATTGTTATTTTCACACTCTTCGTACTTTGTGTATGTTATAAAAAAATCTCAAACGGATTATTATTATTTAATAAATTTGAAATTGATTTTTTTGTAACTAAAATATAACGTTATTTCCAAATTCCAAGATTTATATAATTCAAAAATTAAAAGAATATTACTCCTAAATATTTTAAACAATTGATATACAATTGATTAACTCTTTACATTTTTTTTTCTCGAATCGAAAATTTATTGAAATTTATCATTAAAAAGAAAGTTGTGTGAGAATTCCAAAACATTTTGAATACGAAAAGAATTTATGTGTTTTATTGACAAAAATATAGCTTCAAATCTCCATTATCCTCATCATTGTATCCGATGAAAGAATGCCGTAGTGACGGTAGCGACTTTGTCGAGTTTTACGGTAAAAAATTCTTGCCGCAGCTTGTGTAACCGAAGAGATCAGAAAGTTAGAAACACTGATGAACATTTAAGTGGAAACTAAAACCATCGAGTGACACAAGATGAGAAGCAGATGGAAAGGGTGAGAGCAAAAGGTGAGGGAAGGAGGAATAGGAGAGTAAGGAACGCCGGTCTCTGGATACAAAATCAAGCCTCGCGCGGAAACATGTGATTCGCCGCCACTAATCTGCATGCCGAGTCAAGAACGTGACGACATTGAATATTTAAGACGGCCGAAGCGAGAGAGCACGCTGCACAGCAGCAGCTTCTGCCGCCGCTACGACGATGCGCCCTTCACCGCTCTGCGCCAATGGAAGGGAGAGATTGCCCTGGTACTCGTCCCGGTATCCGGCATACGACCTAACCCCGTTCTTCGCCTTCGCGACTAAGAGGCAAGCAAGCCTCGAGACTTCCTGGTTTTCATATGCAAATGTAACCTAACGTAGCGAAGCCGTTTGCAACGTTGACGGGGCGCGCGCGCGCGCGCGCAATTGCATCTGCGTGCGATGATAGTGCATAGATTCTTATCTGTATGTATGCGTGTATGCGCGCACATACGAGCTTGCACATAAAGTACCTTGCACCGGGTGGTATTCTCCGACATTACTAGTGAGAGAGAACTTTACCGGTGAGAGAACCCTCAATGACGAAGACCAGCATTATCCCTTATCTCGAAAGCTTGACGAAGATGCAAGAGAACGAGCATAGGAGAAAAAGACCGATCTTTCTCTCACTCAAACTTTTATACGAAAAAGATACGTTGTTTCTAAATTTTCTCTCTTTCTCTTTTGTGGCGAGTGTATTTTTAAGTGGTTTAGTGGGTGGATAGCCGGGCGACCTACGCTCTTGCAGGTTCTAATTAATTTCTGAACGTGGATAGGCACAAAAGATTCTCCGGACTGAAATGCCATCGTGAACTTCATTGCTCTTTAATTATTGCCATCCGGAAGAAGGAGCTTAAAAGTTAAAAGAGAACACGGGGGTTCTAAAGCGAATGGATAACATTCTCTGTATGTGTGTCCCATATACCGATTGTTCTTATTTAGATGTTCAATGATGAAAAGCAAAGCTTGTTAAAACGTAAAACGCGGAAAACGCGGCCAAGTAAAATAAAACCGATACAAATACTGTAGATGGTGCCTATCAGTCGGCGTTTGTTATGGCAAATATCGATTTCTTCACAATATCGCTGTGTCGTTAATCGGCCAAAAAATCAAAGATTAAAGAAGACGAAAAACCTTACGAAGAGATAAATCGCGAGGGCAGACATCGCTGTGGCGAAATAGAAAGGACAAGAAAATCGACCGTAACTTTGACGATCTTGCAATCAATTTAAACATCGATGAAATACTTATTTCCGAAACAGAAAGAAGGAAAGTAAGAGCGAACCGATACGCGAGACGTTGTTTTCCGTCGATAAATTTGAACGATGGAATCGAACGACGTGATTGTCGTCGTCGTCGTCGTCGTCGTCGTCGTCATCGTCGTCTGCTCTCGATTCGAGGGCTCGCGGCGTGACGATCGCTATCGTAACTCGAACACGATCGTAAAAGCGCTTACGCGACGTTCCGTCCGGATTGGGTGTAGCGATGCTGATGCAGAAGAAGAAGGAAACGAGGGTAATATCGGGTCGTAGAATCTCGTGAGATTCCCCGTCAGATTTTCGTTAGTTAACCGTATCGCTAGCGTGTTCATAATAGATTCTCGTAATACCGCAACACCGTGTTGTCGTTATCTTTAACGGGTACTTTTGGAATAGCGATGCCAAGATAGATCGTGCATCGAACGGCGTTTTATTGACGCCATCTCGAACGAAGATTCTCGTTCCGGCTGGTACAAAAGTCCCAACGAAACTGTTCTCCGCATGCCGCTGTTGCATACCCTATGATTAAAAACCACGTTTCACGAAAACTGCCCCGTGTATGTACGTTTTATCGGGGAAAATAACGGATGGTCAAGCGATCAGGGATTACAGCCGGGAATCGCGGATGAATTGACGCGATACCATGCGCGCGGCGTGATTCGAGCGTGGAATTATACGCGTACCCGAAGCTTCTCGTCATTGTAAAAGCGCGTGCATATATCATGACTCGTTCTGCATCTATATGCGTATAGCCGCGTTTTTTAGATCGTGTAAAGGGTTATCGTGCAACTTCATCAACTATTCACAGTGATATTTCTTCCATATGGAATCGCGACGTTACGTAAATGCGAACCTATATTATATAATAGAGTTTTATGTACATTTATAATAGAATAATGATATAATAGAATAGAGCATTGTAAGCATTATCAATTATGCAATTTGTATAATATATATCGTAATGACGATTGCGCGTCTTTGAGAAAATGCTTCATCGGGTAAAACAAATTGTAAACGACAAGACATGCCTCGAACTTAAATATAACAGTAGATTAATCAAAAATAATCGCAGTTATTAAATAGAATATTAAAGTGTTATACAATAATTCAAGCGTGAGTAATGCATTCAATATGCGTGATGTAGTTCCCTGTATCTATCGAATCAAGCGAGAAGTATCGATACTACGGAAGTATATGCATTTTTAAAGACGAAGCGGAAGATTCGAAATGAGGAGATGAAGAGTCTATGAAGTCTATGAAGAGAGATGGGAGATTCTAATCTGCGCGTGAAATACCTGAAGGAGAATTAAGGACCAGAAGGATGCCACGGAGGAGCATCTTCTCGCGCGCGAGGATGTTCTACGGAAATTTATTAAATATTTCTTGCGTATTTCATTTAATTATCTCATCCGCGGAACTCACATTCCTCCAAGGACATTCGAGCGACTATCAAGATATTAACGTCTAAAGAAGATAAAATAAGTATGTTATACATTGTTATTCCGATCTTATTATACAAGTTACACAATATTACATAATTTACAATATTATAGACTTTCTATATTACTGTTTATACACAACTATTTCACATTTTGAGTTTATTGTACATATATAATACGTTTTTACATTTACGTTACGAGATGTGATTATAATGGATATATATGAAATTACCATGATATTAATACGGATTGAATTATCATCAACAAAAGCGTAAATCAACAAAACGATGAAATATCAGAAGTATTAGTCTAATAATAAATCGAGAGTATGAGCTGCTAATTTGTGAGTGATTCGAAAAGCGAGGAGCGTATTGTTCGATCGAAATCGAAATTCTCGGGTCAGTAGATCAGCGATATGAAGGTGGGTCGTTGGGTCGGTATGCCGGCGACCTCGCAGGGCGCTCTACGGAACTCTTGCATGTTACCCTGACACACAGGGCCTTCTGTGCAACGTGTAAAATTAAACCTCTCCTTGAAGCCGGAGCCGGATTTATACGATGGCTAAATATGAGCCGACACCGTCGCCATTCTCGGGCACCGTCACCCTCTTTTCCGTAAGGGCGGCAATGTCGGGCGAGCACCGTCACTTTCGTACGGCGTGCGCGCGAAGGGGATAATTTGTGAACGACGTGAAATTGCCAGGAAATAGGAGACGAGAGACTACTATGGCACACAACCTTCATCCCTTCGTGCTTTGCATCTGCCCCGGTTGCAGTGTCGGGATGCGAGAGGGAAATATTCGGAAAAGCGTTCGCTTGTAGATGCTGTTTGAATGTGCGAGTAAGATGCGGGGAAAAATGAGAACGGGATGTGGAAAGAGAAAAGGATAGGAAGAAAGACAGCGAAAAGAATGAGATAAAGAATATACATGGCTCGGTAGTAAAGGTTCGAGAGGAAGATAGGGATGCGTGAGACGCGAAGATGACACGTATGTCGTGTCAATGTCATTTCCCGCCGATTTGCATTTGATATGTTCCGATATATCGACTTGTACCTCGCGCACAGTACTCTGCGTTGATACCACTGCTTCCACGCCCTGAAATGAGTTCCAGGAGGATGCGCGAAGCTCGATTTTCCAGGAAAATCCGATTCGCTCCGTCTAATGCGTAATGATATAAGTCGAGGCCGAGAAACGCAACGATGCGAAGCGTGAGATGAGATGCTTATGAATAATTCATCGCGGCGCGGAAACCCGTGCACAACTATCGCTGCAAATAGCAGTGTACTATTTGCCGCGCAATTAGCTTCCGAACATCCTGATCATTGCTTTTCGACTATTCGAGGTATTTGTACGCTAATCACGGACGGATACGCCTATATGAGCATTCGCGAAAGGCATACAATCCCAGATACCAGAACTCTGGACTCTCTGATTTATCATCCAATATTTGAGTGCGGAGCTTTTCAATCAAGGCTCGGAGTTTACACAACAGCCCGCGGCTCTGTTCGACTTGATTCAATAGCGTAGCCGAAGCGGCGTGTAGACGGAAGCAGAGACAAACAACCCCCCCCAACTATCTTTGTCCTTTCTTCCTTTTTCTTCGCTTATTCCGCCCGTGGAACGCACCTTCAATCCGTTCTTCTCCACTGTCCCGAGTTTACGGTTGCTTTTCAGCGTTAAGTCGAGTCCCGGAAAAAAAAACAGAGCACAATCATTATCTTTTGTCATATGAAATGTGGCACAAAGCTTGGCGGAAAACTTCTCCGTAAAAAGAGAATTCTTCAAAGGAGAATGGAATTCGCGTGATAAATATTTCATGTCGCTTGTAGAAGCCGGTAGAAGAGGGAACGATAAAGATTGTATATCGTCGAATTTTCTTGAAACTTTCGTTATTACTTTCGGCCTTGTTTTCGTTAATGGAACTCGCGGTTTTTAATTCCGAAAATGTACGCGCGCCCATCGCGGCGCGTTTAATAACGAAATTCCTCGAAGAAAGCGCGACACGTTGCACATGTTTAAAAGATGTCGACGATAACTCGTGGCGATGACGCTCGGACACTCGGTTGCCTACGCTTGCAAAAGATCGACGCACAGTGTATCTCATTGCGTATGTAGGCATATGGGAGAATAGGGAATATGGATCTCAAAATATATGGCGCCGCATGACAGCGCCGCAAAAAATAAGGGGAAATATAATAGTTGTGTAGCCTGCTATTTCAGGGACGAGTTGGGGGGCGCAGTGGGAATTGACGACGACAACGACGACGACGACGACGACGACGACAACAACGACGAAGAAACGGGCGTGCACGGGGATGATGGGACAGTCGCACCCAGAACGATGTCGCGTCGTTGTTCCCCAACGAAACAAAGACAAGACGAGGAGAGTAAAAGGGACGTAGACAATCGGGGGAAGGGGTTTGGAGGGAGGGTGAACCGGGCGACAACAAGGGGCTCTCTCGTTTCTGTGTGTGATATATCCGCTACTATTCTGCAGGATCAGGTCCTTGCGCGCATGTATTCGTAATACGTATTGCAACTACATCGAATGTCTAAGGATGTACACGCATACACAGACGAGATACCTACATGGAATTACGAGATTGTTCGCGCGATGGCCATTGTTGTTCTGCGGATTTATTTAATCTAATCAATATCTAACGACCCTTAGATTAGAGGTCAGTATTTTCGTGACGACCAAGTTAGTATTAACACGCGACACAAAAATTTAATACGCATCAAAATCGTATAATGTAATTAATAATTGGCAGAGGATTTACAGAGATAAATTTCGAGATAAAAATTCATATATAAATATATTGTAAAAGTGTATTTTAAAAGAATTGAAAATCGTAGCATTTCTTTGAAAGGAAAGGAAATAAATATTTAAAACGAACACACAAACGATATGGAATATCAAGATTATTCGCGTATGACAAATCGAGAGATATATTTTCGATAGCTCTCGATGATGATTTGAACTTTGAACTTTTGTCAAGGAGAGTAATGCGTTTGCCTGTTATACGAATACACCGATCCGTTTATCGGCTGTACGCTTTCAATTATAATTCTCATTCCGCGATCGAAAAATTTCATTTTGCTCCCGTAAATAATGTTTCAGTAATATCGGCGCTCTAGCGTCGACGTCAGACTTGCATTATTATCAATCACAGTGGCAGCGCCGGGTTGGGGTGCACAGGTCGCACATACATACATACATATATATATATACCCACTCACACGTCGTCCGCGCTCTTCTATCGCCGCGTTCGTCGGCGCGTGAATAAGTAATCAGAGCCTGATGAAAAGTGTCGTCGCCGCGGGAATTTATGGGCATCGGGTGTTGCGACCCGGAAGTGTCAACTTTCTAGCGTCACACCGCGGAGGTAGTCAGCGTGGTGTATGATCGAACGCAAAATTTCCGGTAGCGTCCATCGTGAAAAATGTGACTTGACGTGACCGATGACGTTTAACAATGGATTATAAAAACACCATTAGTCATCTACATGCGCGACAAAATTCACGAGGGTTCTTCTTTTACGACTGTTCTTTACGTTAATAAAAATATAAACGTTCACGCAAGTACTCATGGAATTAACTGTAATTAAAAAGAAAGGCAGGTATTAAAAGGAAAAGTGAACGGTGAACGGTGATTGTGAAACGCGCTGCCGACATTATTACGGTATTTGTTCCTACGAAGAGACGCTGCAATCTCCTGTTGCCGCATCTCGTCCGTAACCATTTCGAGATCCTGTTTCGCCAAGAAATTAAGAGGCGCCATTAAGGTGCACGAGCGCTCGCTGAAACGGACGGTACCTTGCGACGTTATGGAGGCATGCGTTAGTGGACCCATCGGCACCGTAGATTCTTCGCTAAAAAGTACAAAGGTTGACATAGAAATACTCTTAGCCGCGGTAGCTTCAAAGAGAACCAGAGTGACTTGTGAAGCGGCATCTCGGCAAAGGAGAATAGAAAAAGAGAGTGAGTGAGTGACTGAGAGGGAAAAGAAAGGCTGTGATAAAGGGGGGGGGAGAGGGGGGTTCTTTTAATAACGGTAGGAACCGGCGTTACTGGGCCTCGCGAAGCTAGTGCTTTCTTAAGGCGGCTGGTAAAGTGCCCTTGGTACAGTGCTGCCGGCAATATCTTCCGATTACGGTTAAGTAAAGACCCAACCTTAACTTTCCACCTAACCAGAAGGTATTCGCATTTTCCTCTCGCCCAGAGTCTAGACTTTGCTAAATCCGATAAGACAACCGTGCGCTACAGTCAAAATTGCAATCAAGCAATGATTTTAAATGAGGCCATGAGGATTGATGCGAAAAGCAATCAGCTATAAAGACATAAAAAAAAAATGAACGAATAATGCTTGAAGTTAGTTAATAAAGTTGATTGATTTCTGGCATTCCAATGATGGCCGCTATGATTCCGTTGAAAAATTATTAAAGGGACGTTCAATTATCCAATTTACGTCAATTTAAAATCTTGCGTCATTTGCATTTATTTGTTTCCGAATTAATCCGTTTAATTTGCATTGGCTCGGAGTAGTTTAAAGAGAAAGAGATCGATAACGGAGAACGTATATCGAACATCACGATAGTATTTCGATGAATCGAAATTTCTTTCCATTCGAAATGCTGCCGGGACGTGCAGCATCGGAAAGAAGATAGCGGTAATTTATTCTAATTGGATGAAGTACAGCCATTAATAAACAATCCACGATGCTATTCCCGAAGGCTGCTCCGATTGGCGAGAAAACAAGCTATTTTCTTCGTATTCTTTCCGGCACGTTGTTTTTTTCCCCCCTTCTTTTTTCGCGCACCTCCTCTCTCGCTTCTTCATCCTCGGTTTTCCGCGCTAAGTAAACGACGGAAAGAAGGAGAGAGAGGAAGAACGGACGCAGAGTAGCGGATCTTAATGGCGCTTATTACTCTCGTCGGAGGCTTTCTGATATATTTCCTCTATTTTTCGTCCGCGGGGAAATCAGACGCGTAATAGTGTATAATTAGTTATATAGTCCCTCTGTAACTTAGCTGGTGTATTATGCACGATCAAAGTGACAGAGTGGCGCGTAGTCTGCAAGTGAATACAGCCATACCTCATTAGTCGCGTACGCAGAAAATTGGAACGATATGTATGGAATTTCCGAGGACAGAGAGCGGTATCTATTAAAGTTTCGGTGCCCCATTAAATTGTATTCCACCGACGCGGTGTAACGCAGCGATGGTTCAATATACATTAAACGTTTCAAGCTATATTTCATCATATTCGATTTGTCGGAATGTAGTTGCGCTGAATTTGTCGATGGACGCACATGATGATGAAATACCGCACATCAAAGGGATAAATAACACGGAATGGTTAAAGTGGCGAAACGAATGGAATCGCTCGATAATATGTATATTTCACAGGGTTATTTATTCATCCGTTTTTTATATATCAAAACTCGCGGTTTAAACCAATCCAAATATAGTCATGATTTTTATTTATCGTCATTGTCGTCGCAAATAAAAACTGCGGCTGCAGTTTGTTATATTTCTCTCGTGTTACAACATATAGGTGAGCTATCGCGACAGCAAAAAAAAAAGAAGAAGAAAAATATATAGGAGAATTTCGAGACGGGAGTCTCAAGAAGGAGCGAAAATCTGTACGAGGACAAGGGGGATAATCGCGACTAGACGTTGGAGACCGGGCTGACGCGCGGGATTGGACACGTAATATCATCGTTTTCGGTTATCTGCTGCGAGAGAGAAGATAGAGGCGGTCGTGCGGAGAAGACTCAATGGAGGAAAGGGGCATCTTATCGAGAGAGGCTTGCCGGGAGAAACGCGTGGACTGAAGGGGTTCGAAGTTGGTGGGCGAGCGGATTTGCGGGAGCCCAGTTCCCAAGGGAGTCCCTCAATTGCCTCGTCCCGCAATTATACGTTTGAGCGGAGTCACTATCTCCGTTAATGTGCCGGACTCCGAACCTCGTAACCCAAGCAGGGCCAACTAGCTAAAGGTATCGCGCGACGAGAGCGACCACCATACCGTCACCACTCGCGCCGGCGCCATCGCGAAATATTGTTCGTTATACCCTGACCCGAGGACCAAATGCGTGTATTTATATTTACATATAGCCTCTTTGATCCGGTGCGCTATCTCGATTACGGGTGTACGCACTGCAATTTTCAAGCATTTATCGAGTATTTCGTATGCCGTATACCGTGTGAAAACATGTTGTGGGAAAACATTATAATGCCACTATAAGCGGAAATGCTTCTTTCGTATCTGTACTATCTCGGATCTAAATGGTAGTTAATAATAACGCTCGTTGTATTATTTCCGATGCGGAAGGCACGCGACGGTATGCTCAATAAATCTTCCGAGCTAAACGATAGGATAGGAAAATATAAAAATTACAATCGCGCTAAATGATGTGCGATAACAGTTCTCTTTCACAGATCAAAAGTGTATCTCGCTATATAATCTAGTTAGACAATCTCTTTGATCGCTTCTTCCGTTTGAATTTTAGCACACTTATCGCTATTTTTGAAGTTTTAAGTGTTTTATCACAATCAAAGTGTGTCGTATCTAATAAATTTAAAATCTATTTTATTTATTTACCATAAAATATCTTTGAATAGGAGAAGAAAGAGAGAGAGAGAGAGAGAGAAAGAGAGTATAAATTGTATTTTTGTATCAATCGTTCAAAGTAAAACATCAAATAAAACATACATATACACAGGATAAAAATTCTCTCTTTCTGTGATATATTTATAAAAAAAAATTATATTTTTCTATAAAATATCAAGATTTGAAATCATCTTAATTTATATTGCATTATAAAATAATTGATTTAGTTGCGTTAATATGAAAAGTCCTGGGGAATGCAACGTTTTCACCAACTTGGGCGCCTATCTCGCAAGTTGGAACAGAAGTTATACTCAATTTCGCGATGGTTTTCAACGTTATAACGAGCTCTCGTTATATAATAACGAGCAGCTTTCTCGGGCTTCGTTTGTTGGTTGCGAGCACTAATGCAGGACGTATATATTCATTCACATCGCTACGCGATATTATAGCAGGTTAGTGATGGGACTTGCTAAAACATGACGTTTTGCTGATTATTTTGTTTACGACGCGACGAAACGCGTATACATCATGTATATTACTGTACACATAACAGTTGCCTTCGAATATTAAATATGAACATATTCACAGGCCTTAATATCTAAATGCATTTTTTTTGTAAAATTCTAGAAATTTAATTCCTCAAATATTTTAGGTAATTTTTTAAAAAGAATTGTGGGTATATATCACAGATTATATATTTTTTTATATAATTTAATTAATAACTTCTTGAATAAAATATTTCAGCTTATAACATGAAACGTAATACTTACGAATGTCCTGATTTAACTTAATTGACCATACTCTCAATAATGTATATATTTTATATTAATTTAAATAATTACGTAAAATAATATTTTTCATAAATGTTTTTGTATATTAAATAATAATTGTTGTATTATATTGTTTGTATAATTTTTCCAATCATCATAATACATAATTAAAGTAATAATAATTTTATTTCCGTCCAAAATCACGTTAAATGATTATTGAATCTTGAATCGGAGAGAAAGCTAGTAAGAGCGAATTTAATAATAATAAATATATATATACATTATACGGTTGAAAGAATATTATTAATTCATCGGAATACGGTATAGATCCTTGCTGCTCTTCTACATAACGCCAGCCCATGTACGTATAATATTGCAATTACACCTCAATACCATACCAACTCATTTATTTTCGTAAATCAAAACGGTGTCCGGCGTCTGAAAGAAGAATGAGGCAAGAGTTGCTATTCATACTAGATCGACAATCGCAAATTGAGAAATTCAGTTGAAATGGTTACGTAACACGAATAAAGAGCTCGTCAACGTCACCGCCGTGTCCTTTATTTCTCCCAGGTTATGTGAGAAAAGAGTGACGGACAGACAGGAGAAACAGTGAGACGCAAGTTTAATTATGGAACTGGCACTAAAAACTGCAGGCCGGCAAAAAAGATGTATTACCGCACGTGCCCGCGATTCGTCCCGACAAACGTATGAGAGAAGAAAAGAGGAGAGAGAAAAAATAAAATTGAGGGAGAAAGAAAACGCGCGCGAGGAAAGGGACTCTTTTTTTTTTTTTTAAAGCGTTTGCATCTCTGACATAGGGTACAATTCTACATAGAGGTTTCGCCGTTTTCAACCTCGGCGCAGGCGTTGCCAAGTGTCAATGCCCCTAATGGCGTTCAGGAAAGCTTTCAATGCTTTTAATTATTTCCATCTTTTTTCCTTCGGCTCGACTTCAAAGAGTACTCGATCGACCGTTCTCTCTGCGCTTCGGCCCCGCGGCACTTTCCTCCCTCTCGCCGATTTGCGTCCATCGACGGCGCGATCCTTCGACTTCGAGCCGAATCCCGAGCCGGCCCGACCGTTTAAAAAGTAAAAAGAGAGGATAGTCCGCGCCCGGCATTGACGATAATTGGCTGTCGGAATAGCTGCAGTTGATAACTTAATTATGAAATTCCTATCTCATTTCATCGCGAGCGTCTCTCGTGCCTCCGTAATTTTCACCTTGGCGAGTGCCGACTGACGGTTCTCGTATCGAATTGGAACGACGTCGGTCGACGTTGCTCGGCAAGAAAACGATTTATAAATTTCAACGACCGACTAAAATGGCTGATGAACACAAGGCAACTGTATAAAAAGTATAATCGAAACGTTGGCTATTTCTTGAATAGTGTTGCATTACTAGTTGCGTAAATATAAGTATCAAAATTATGCCATACGTATTGTTCAGAGTACTAGAGATCAACTATATAAAATCAGAACGTTCGTAGGTATCACGTTGCATGCTATAAGCTAAAATATTTTATTAAAGAAGTTCGCCGTCCGCTTGCAAATTAGCCTCCTTTAGAACAATGTACGTGCTTATAAGTAACTACGTTAGGCTATCATTATGCAAAACCGCCGGCCATTTCTGTCCGCACTAGGCGACTGTTTCTGGGTACATACTATGAACGAGAAATAAACTGGCATTCTCTTTGGTGAACGAGCGGGTCAATCGTTTCCAAATATTTCCTTATTGCCGACCATTCCTCGGCTAAGTTTCGCGAAGATGGCATGTCTACGGGCAAATCCCAGAAGAATCGGCATGAAAGGCAACGTCGACAACCGGCATCGAGAGTCGAGAACGGGTGCGCGCGGGCAACCGCCAAACTTAGTTAAAAACTTTGTAGTCAGCTCGGAATTTCAAGCTCGCCTTCTCGGATACAACTCGCGCAAGCGAGGCGGAGGAAGAAAGACACGTCGAATCTAAGGAAGCGAGGCGGCACGATCTTTTTCTTTGGTCTCTTTGGCGAAGAGAGAGAAAGAGAGAGAGAGAGAGCTCGCCGTTCTACGTGCCGTCGAGAAACTATTTCCGAATTTTCAAGCGATTCCGAAGTCGGTGGCGTGCCGGTGCCCGTTGGACGAGATTCTAAGGAGACCCGCAGAATCGGCGGCAGTTACCCTTTAGCAGCGGTCCCAACCACAAACGGTAGACGATCGACTACTACCACCATATTGCGTAAAGCGCGTGCTCCGCATAAAGAACGCGCGACGATGTGCATGTGCATAAATTATGCAGGTAATGAAATTCGCGATACAACACACAACCGAGTTATTGTTTGAGAACGGCGATAGATGAATATCATCACGCTAATAACATCACGAAACGCGAACGCCATTTGTTCCAAGTCGTTGTACCACAACTGTACGCAGTCTCGCGCTTACCATGGTTTCATTGATAATAAGTTGATTTTTTGCTCAGAATTACGACGCGTGGAATCTCGGTCATGAAGCATACGCGAGAAACGAGGAGAACGACGAACGAATGCTTACAAAACAGAATACGATGTCATAAACGTCCCGCCGTATTTTTATTACGATAAAATGAGAGAAACGGGTGGTGGTACGATATAACGCGAAATAATACGAGAAAAACAAGAAGTAATGCCTCTCGAAAGGTCTAGCGCAAAATCGCGATTCGTACTTTCGAAGGCACCGTTGCCTCCTTGACATTATCGCACAGTTGCCATTAATCTCGATCATAAACGATCCGCGATTTCCGCGCCGATGCAGCTGCACCGTAACCGTGCTTCAACGTCGTCAACCGCGCACTAATCCTCGGGCATAAAACTTGTCGACCGTCGAGCGTCAACGTACCATTCGCGATTATGTCGCGGTCGTTAGTAAGTCATTTTGTGTCATGGGAACGTCGTCTCCCGAGCGGATTTGAGAAACGACAAAAATGTTTTCGTCGGCTCTGGCAAAGTCGAGGCAGGGGAGAAATAAAAACGGGAGCAATGGGAGAAAGAGGGAGAAGGAGAAAAAAAAAAGCCGAGCTCGATACACGAACGAGCTCGCACACGCTCGGCACCGTAAACGACAGCGATAATAACAGTTGCAGCTTTATCGTCACGTTCCATTAATGGAGGCTGAATCGGAAATATCATCGAATGCTTTCACGACGCTCGCAAAATCCGGGACGTGCCCTACGAGCGTTTGAGAGACTCCCGCGTCGAGAAAAATATATGGCATCTTCGATCCTCGGGGCGTTTACAAATAGCCCCTTAAAAATCCTCCTCCCGATTCGTCTCTCTCAGAGACCCGTCTTCGTCCCCTCTATAAAACTCTCGCATACTTTTACTCAATTACGCCGCTGAGATCATATCGAGCGCGAAGATAACGGCGGAAATTAAATCGCCAAATCAGCGTTAATCGTTTCGGTTATAAAGATCACGTAACGCACGTACTTATTGCTAACGCAAAGCGACTGTGACATACGTACCTACATACGACCGCATATTAGCGTCGTAAAGCTGTTTTTCGACTCTCTTATGCCGATCATTACGAAATCCCGATCGTCGTGCGATATCTTTACGAGCAAACGCACGCATTTCTCCGACGTAATTAGATCAGATATTCCACGGTGCCCGCCAGTCGTCCGAAATTACGCAATAAGTACGGTATTCCCGGATCTCCTCCAACCCAGATAATATAGAAGATTCGAAAACCAAAGCCGACCATTGAATCTTACCGCGGTAAGGGTAGCATGGCAGACGATTGGTCTCACTTCCTCTCCGATAGCCGTGTACCTGCGGTAATATCGCATTACGCTCTCGCGACTAATGGAGATGCTAATTCCATCTCCGCGCCGGCGGCTCCCTTGGAATCGGCAAGAAGGTGATGGTGCGAGTGCGGAGGGACGAGGAGAGAGGCGAAGGGAGACGGTGTGGTTCTTCCATCTCCGAGTCACCTCAATCTCCCGCAATCGTGCGGAATATCATGAATGCCGGAGTGTATCTCGATGAATGGCTGCAGTCGGAAGGATGGTATTGCCGGTACGGGGGAGAAGGGGGGGGGGAGAGAAGGGGAAGAACGGGCCATTCAGCAGATTGATTGATTTACTTCCTCGCCACCCTATCGTCGTCATGGCGCGAAACGAAAATGTTACGTTGTATCGTCTCGAATCTTAGCGACTCATTTCCGGAATAACGCGATCGATTGCTCGCGGAAGAGGGAGAAAAGATACGAAGATATCGATGGCATAATTGTCTCTCTCGCGGAAAGCTTCAAAGGAGAACTCGTCTCGGTTTCTCTGTATTTTATTTTGCTACAGTACGTTCGGCACGTTTCGCAGAATGATTGTGTTTACGTTAACTAAAAAATTGGATTTTTCCCAAAAATATAGGCAAATCGTGTTATTTACAGAGCGTGTGACATATTGCGTCGTTGTGCGCACGGCGCGTTATTGCCCGGCTTTGTTACACTGATCGAAAGTCTGCCGACCAAATTTGATGTGGACTATGCAATCAAATTCAATGTATAACAAACGCACCTTTTTCCATTAACCTTTCATACAAAGGTTCAAACGTATCAGCAAAGCTGTGCTGGGATTCGACATAATCATAATTTTTTAACGCCCCGTATTTAATAGCGCGACAGAATCGAGTTTATCTCTTGAAATTGTGTTACGAATTGTTACGAAGATAACGAAACGGAGAAAAAAAAAAACTCGGCGCGAGCGACAAGTCGCTCGATAAATTTTTTATTTAAAAAAAAAAAAATTATCACGAATCCGCCAAGCTTTTTTCATTCTGCTGTGATTAGCTTGCCCCGATTAAGTTTAACAACGCGTGATTAAGCCGCGAGCAAGATTGCGTGGGCGTTCGTCCATGTAATATTCAACAAGGTGAATCTAAGCAAGCATCGCGTGCATTCGCGTAACACCAACGACCTTAAATGTCGCCCACGATTTCGCCCCTTTCCCTCTTCCATTTCCCTTCTCTCCTTCTGTCCACTACTGGCTCGATTGCCGTTTGCTATTTTGCTTCCTTGTCCCCAGCCACCTCTTCCGTGCGCCCTTTTCCTTCCCGTCTTCATTTCTTCAATCTCGCATTATCCCACGAATAGCTCGCTTATTCGACCATCCCGAAAGTCCAGTTGTCCTCGCTCCTCAGCCAGACGCATTGCGATCGATACTCGTCTTCGTTATCTCTTTCTCTCGTGTTCCTTTCGAATCTGCGATCTTTTTATCCCCGCGAATCGTCATATATATAACTTTAAATTTTTCTTATACACGGACAATCTGCTTGTTTCCGCAGTATATAAAATTCAATCAATGTTTCCTAAATAATTGAATCGCGAGGATAATAACTAGCGATAAATCAATCGTGAAATACGCTTATTAATTTTCACGAGTGATGCTTTTAGCCAATTGAGAACGATCGATGAACACTAAGCGAGTTTGGGGATTCTTTTCTTCTCGTCTCTGCTTCTTTTCCGTTCTACTGCTTCGAGTCTTCTTCTAGAAAGCATCGAGGATTCAGTGCCTCGCAGTGCCTGTGGCGACGGCACCTTAAATTAATGATCTTGAAAGCCTAAAGCGTCGGTAGACACTCCAGAACAGGAGAATGCACTCAAGGGGTGACCGCTAGCTTCTAAGTCTCTTAGACCACGGGTAGCTCTCGCTAGCCCCGCATAAACCTCCAGCTCCGTCCAAATGTTAGTAAACTAAATATCTTATTAACCCCTTAAGCTGCCACGAGTTAAACCTTGTGTTACGCTTCATAACTTTTCGCGGTGCTTTAACGCCCTTATGGGACTAATTCGATCCACTCCTCTGTGGATATAAGTTAAATGACGGAAAGATGGGTATAACGCGATTAAATGAAAATCGATTTAAGGTTGAGCGCGCTTGACTCGAATTCATTTCAATTAACGTTTACCCGATAAGGGTAACGGCAGGTTAAAGATAAAAATTTACGAAATTATCTCTGAATGATTTGATCATAATTAAGCATTCGAGTATTTCGAAAGAAAAAAAAAAAAACCTAAAGATTTTCATGATATTCTCGTTCTCACTCGCTTGAATTTTCACGATTGCTCGGGCATGAACGGCCGTGGCAAGTTGAACCGAACTTTCGGCCCGCTGCCGCAAAACGACGTGGAATGTACATTAAGCAGTAGTACTTAAAACATAACCGACTATTTCATTAGCGCCTTGTCTCTGTGCCGACGCCTTCTCATTCGAGCGAGCACTTAAACCGCGCTCACTTTTCTCTCTCGTCCTCTCTCCGCTCGATCTTTTCTCCTTGCCACTCGGACTTTCCTTCCGACTGAGTCCGACAACTCTACCATTTTGTGCATACGTAAACGGCACTGCACTCTAGTTAACTTTACTAAGTACCGGTTTTTACTCTCATCGCCCGCGTCGATTCCCAGAAAGGGTTCCCGCGCGTATCTTATCCTTACATTTTCGAAAATTTTTAATATTTGTTTCTCTATATTTTTTTTTTGCTGCCGGAACGAAGCTATCGAGAATATAATCTAATTTAAAATTTTAATAAAACATCAATTTTTTTATATAGTTAGTTACATTAAAGTTACATTAGTTACATTATTATTAAAAGTTAATGTAAATGAACAATAAACGATAAAAGGTTTTCTCATTATTTGTTAATTAGATAAACATAAGGTATTTTTTTCTCAAAAATCGATTAATAAACAGCGAAAAATTTAGCCAGATTAATTCGATAGTAAAACACGATAAAATTCAATCTGATATTCTTACTAATGAGTCTCTCGTGTACAGTTTTTAACGAATGATAATACTTTCCGCAAAATATTACCAGATAAAAAATAGTGAATCTTAAAGATTAATTAACGCGAATAACCACATGCAATCCATTTGAGAAAACCAGCACGTTTTCACGATGAATAATGTTGTTGAAGGTAGAAATGAATATTTGTAACTATATAGTTTTCAGTTTCGCAAATATATTTAGCACGTTCATTACGAGTGTACGGCATACAGACGTCGTTAATTTGTATATACACGCGTCGCGAGATGTAAAAACGCGAGCATCGCTAAAGGACTGCAAAAGTTGTACGTTAAACGCGAAGGGTGACGGAAGGTACGGTCTTTTCCGCGAGCGGCACAACGCGGACACACAATCGATACTTTTTCATTATGACTACCCGAGGCAATTACTCCGCGTCATGGTAAAAGTGAGGTACCTAAATGTAATTAGTTGTCGTCGGCAGGGTGCTTACCTAGATGGTCCGCGCCATTGTATACGTGGTGCAATTACAATTTAATTTTGTTTCCCGGGCCCGTTATAAACGAGTGTACTTCCAGCTTCCTGCATCGAAACGAAACTCGGGCTAACTTTCATCGCATAACGCTCTAACTAGACGCTTCGCGTTCGAGTCCGGCGCTCGCCTCCTCGTACTCTCTTCCGTTGCTTCCCTTTGATTCACACGCTAATTAATTATATTTCAATAAAGCCTTATGCAATTTTCGCATTGCAATATTGCGCTACCGGTTATACCGTTCGCGCTAATGTACCTCACATTGCGACATACCTATCTGCTTCGTTATTTCCAGATTCGTATATAACGAATAAAAGGGATACGCACCTTTCGACGCCCGCGCAATATTCGTGCAGACGGTGCGCGGTTGTATCCGCGTTGAAAAAAAAAAAAAAAAAAAAAAGAAGAAGAAGAAAAAAAACAGGTAAGAATTTAACGAACCGATTAATCCCCGATAGCTCGCGCTCGAGAGTGCAACGACAAAGCGACATTAACGTTTATCGTTATTACCGGCACGGCCGTAAGTCACGGCGAAAGACCGCGGGCACTCTTTTATTGCGAGAAACGAGCGCGGTTTAAAGGTGATACGGAGAAAATGGGCCGGCACGACAGAAGCAGAATAAGAGCGGGGGGATACTGGAGAGGATGGGGAATAAAAAGCTACGAAGGGTGAGAAGAAAGGATGCTGCGCGGAAGGGGTATAACAGCACGAGCCGGTAAGGTCCAAAGTCTTGAAAAGCCGCGCTAAAATTCTTCTCCGAGAAAAATTGTTTTCCGATATTGGATTCGCATTGGCCGCGCGTGCGACGCGCTTTGCGGCAGTGCATCTGAAATGAGTCGGAGAGAGAAAGAGAAAAAGAGAGAGAGAGAGAGAGAGAGAAAGAGAAAGCGTGACGCTAAATGTGACGAGGCGAAATGACAGCGGCAACGATGCGAACGGAAATTGTCGCATCGGCCTCGCCCGGTTTTTTTTACATGACAAAAATTGCCTACGATCGCGTTGCACATTGTAATTACTTCCGATACGATTGTACGCGTGATTACTAGGTATAGGCACAGTTTGGAGGACAATTTGCCGCTGGCAATTTAGCGCGCGGCTGGTTTGTTTATCGGCTCTCTGATAACACGTTTCGTCGTTAGCGAAGTCGCACAATTTCGAATGATTTTCCCGGTATCGGGCTATAGAACAAGCTGTTGAGGGATGAATTTTCGTCGAATAAAAATTCATTCTTTCGAATGAAATATTATTCTCTTTCGCATGTTTGGCACCGGTCTATTTTGCCGACGTATATTAATAAAATAAACGCGCAAGAGAGATGACGCGAGACTCTTACCACTAAAACTAAGAACACGTTGAACTTTTCGAGTGATATTTACACGGACCACCGGGATGAAGCCGGCTATGAATATTCAGGGCAAACTGCTGCTAAACTAGGCAATGAATGAGTCGGTTAGTCTCGAGCCAAGCCGTCTCACCGTCGAGCGAGAGAGCAACGAACGGAGGAAACGGGGGAAAGATGAGAGAAAGCTCTAAGCGTGCCATTTGAAATATTCTGCGATGACTATAATATTCGCGAATCTTGTACTCTCGGAAAATTGAAGGGGGATATTCCCATAATTATAACCAGATAACTCGTAATTATATTCTTGAAATAATTCATGGATTTCAATTTATAATTCCTACTTTTACATACATAATTTACATCACTCAAGAGATATTGTATGATGTATATTGTCTTTTGTTCTTGCTGTTATTGAATAATAAAATTTTAAGACAGCGATGTTGTTTATTTTTAAAAATAAGAAGATATTTAACTTTTACTTGTGAATTGTCGAAATATCAATTAATTTTTTATTATATTTTATTAGAAGACCGCGTAAAATTGCACGGAATCAACACCTAATACCCAATAATTGAGTGAAATATGCATATAACGCTTTTTACTAGTTAGTATTTGAAGTCAAATGAGAATAGCAATTCTTGCAACGTATTTATGAGTTCTATATCATAGTGCGATCCTCGCGCAAGCCGTAAATACAATAAATACCGGCTACTACGCGTTCGAAAAAAGCTATCATATTAGAATATTCTTCAATATTCTTTACTGTTTGGGCATGAAAAATTCGATATGAATATGAATATAAAACCCGCATGAATTTATAATAATCAGATATGTTGTACCGTTACTGTTGACCTCGAATATATACGCGATTCGGCAATTTCGTCAAATGAAGCCGCACACGCGGATTAGTTAAATAACTAACACAATTGGCCGGGTCAAAGAATCGTTTATAAAGCATGTTAAAAGGAAGAGTCGTGGTCGAGTATGCTCTTGGATAGCCTTAAAGGGGCCAACTGTTGCAATGGACGTGCAAAAAGTCGACTGCGAGCGTGCCGCTTGGCTTCGAAGTCTCAGCTCCGCCCAGGTGTTCCCTGCCCAAACAACGGATGCTTAAACTTCGTCGACAACCTACAATATCCTTCGCCATCCATCTGAGCATTCGTCTTGCATAATTTACACGCAGTCTACGATATACACGCGGTGTTGCGCTAAAAAAAGAATCACCGTGGTACGATACTTCACGTGCGAAATGCATGCATTTCTTCGTCGCGTTAATATGTAATATGTAATCATTCGCATTTGCGTTAGGAAAACTCATCGGAGGAAAACTATTTTGGATGAAAATACGCGATTACGTTAGATTGTGACAAATTTTGGCATGATGATGTGATGCAATACATCATATACCATACATATATATGTATACCTATGTGTATATTTTTGCAAATAGATCCTCTTGCTATATTGAAATATTTAATAATTGCTCTTTTATAGAAATGTCACAAGGGGCAAAAAAAGAGCGAGGCGTATTCTTAAAAAAAAAAAAAAAAAAAACGATTCCAGCAAACGCCGTATTTTCTTTATTGGCCTCACGTCTAGTCGTCCGTTTCGGATTCTTTCGTAAGAAGCCGAAATATTCCTTATTCCAGGTAAATCCTACTCTTTGCTCAGAACGAGTTTCCGTGGAGATATCATAGTCCCTACTTTCACAGATCTTGCATTTTTCTCCCTATCCCCGCGCTAACAGCCGTGGTTACATTTACGAGTGCGATGCTAGAGTCGCTTCTTTTTCTCGAGGCTCGAGGTAAGAGAAAAACGTTCGTTATGATTTCAGTGAGATACTGAGAAGAGAAATTCGAAGAAAGATTGGAAAAGTTTTTTTCCCGACGCTGATACAATTATCGTCTTCTTGAAGAAACCGGTTCGCTAAAGTTACAACATAGATTCGTCCCAAGAGAGATCTATAAATGTAAAGATTTCGTCCATGTAAGAATTCTTTTTAATCGTAGGAAAGCGCGATACCGAGATGACCGACCACCAGGCTTTATACTTATTCGAGTGTGTTTTCAGGGGGAATAATCTCCCCTTCGCATTTCCCGCCCTTTCGCCCTCAAACTCGCTCGCCTCGAGCTGGCTAACGCATAGGGGGAATCGCGATCACGTTTGGTGTTGCGGTCACGTTCGCGTATTTCGGAGTACGTGATGTTTGTGAGATGTCCACGATCATCAAGCTTGCAGTTGCGCGCGATCAGCGAGCGTCGAGGAATCTCCGGAAATTTCATTACACGCGCGGAAATAGCAAATTTATCGGGCATCGAATATCGCGCTTGAGATCTTCCCGCGGGATAACAGAAAGCGATTTCGACTGAAAAAAAAAGGTAGTCATTTATCTCCGAGATCGTATCGGAGAATGGGTAGACTCTGACATTATCGAAGCTTCCTTTAATCCCATTAGGATTTACGACTTTTACGGGATCTCATTATGGATGCAACTAATTGCCGGTGGGATAAAGCCTTCTTTCATGGATCGTATAACTGATTCGAGAGGCCACGAGGGAAAGGCACCCATCGAACTTCTGAATTCTCATTGTCCCGTTTGAGCCTACAGCGTTCAGACGATGCGCCCGTAACTCTTCCCCATTTTGCCCTTTTTATTCCTTAAATAATTGTATACCTGTTACACGCATCGTTGATAAAAAGAAATGACAAAGAGTAATGAAGAAGGTAGAAGATGCTCTTTGAAGATCCATCTAAAGCCGTGATAAAATTTAAAAGCGCAATTTTAGCAGCATTACACATGTACGCACACAAGACACTGTAATACAGTACGTTAAAAGCATACGAAAAATGGCCATGCCGGAATATCGTTTTTCGATATGCAAAATTTGTCGCTCTTTTGCCCGAGGTCTCATTCGCTACGAGCTGGAAACGGGAGTTTAATTTGCGCTTTCTGAGTCGACGACGACATATCGTGCGATGAGGTCAACGTTGGAGTTTGGATGCACGATGCGTATAAAATGCATTCGTAAAAGGAGTTGAGCAGCGGTACTCGTGCTCCGTGCCCCGAATCCCGTTTCTCTCCGTGGTATTTCCGCACTCGGATTTCCGGCGCACACAGTAAATTCTTCACTTTGGGAATATGAAATCTCTCGCGTTTATATACGCGCGCACGCACACTCATGCCGGCTAGACGGACTGGCTCTTCTTCTCGTACTTAGGGGGCCGCGACCGAGATACAAGTCAGATAAGACCGACGGAACGATATTTTCCTAGTGGGCACCTTGCCAGAAGCTTGCGGCTAGGGTGAAGATTAGCGCAACCTTGGTAACGACCTTATAAAACACCGAACTCAGCCGACGTACGCCGAAAATATTGCCTCGCAAATTGAAAGGTACGGCAGAGGCGTGCTCCAGCTTCTGCTTTTCCGTCTCTCCTCATCCGCTATCTCCCCTTTCCTCGCCCAATACGCGTATTCTCTTTGCCACGGAGGAGAATAAATTCGCTCACGAAAGCGCGTCGCGAGAGGAAGTTCCGCTCGAAGATTTCGCTGAATAGTACTATGTTCCGCGAACAAAGTCTTCGCAAAGTTTCACGAGGATCAATGGGCGCGACTGTTTTCTCGAT
The DNA here is from genome assembly GCF_030449975.1 of Polyergus mexicanus. NCBI lineage: Eukaryota > Metazoa > Arthropoda > Insecta > Hymenoptera > Formicidae > Polyergus > Polyergus mexicanus. Next base: position 4,702,103 of record NW_027223323.1, read on the forward strand.
CGTATAAGATTAGAGAACAACGTAATAGGTTTATGCAATCACATACTTAACTCTATTATTCCAAAAGAAAAAGAAGTCGACTCCTTTCTAAAAAGATAAAAATTAACTAAATAAAATACGAATGAGAATTTGCAGCGAGAATCTATTTCAATTATCAATTAATGCCATTATTTAATTTGGCTAATGTAACAATCATAATAAACATCAATCCAATCTATTTAATAGATTGAAAGAAATTAGGATTTAAAAATGTCTATAATTTTCCATTACTTTTTTTATAATAAATAAAAAAAAACAAATTAGAACTATATTACAATTTAAAAAGAAAAAAATTTTCGTTTCTCTTTCTGATATTTTATAAAATATCTACATTGGGTTTAAGGAAAAGAAAACAATCGACTATTCTAGTAAGAATCGACATGAGGCAATCTCATTGCATCAAATCATCCGTCTACTTCTCACTCCCTGTTATTGCACGCAAAGTGTTTTGATACGAGCAATTACGAACGAAAACGATGCAAATGCACTTCTCGAATACGAAAACACACAATTCCTTCCTACCCGGTAAGCGCAACACGTTACATGGGGCGCATTACACTCTATACCCTTTTTTCTCTCTCTTTCTTTTTTGCAGAATGAGATACCGTTTCTCTCGAGGGAAAGCGAATCGTTGCAGTACCCTTGAAACCATGAAGTATATTCTCGGTACATCCCTCTGCCGTACCTCGCGTAATCGACCCTTCCGAAGAGCGCGTGTGCGGGCCGGCGTAATTATTTCGCAATTTACTACCCCTCGCTGGATGTAGATTTAAAATAGCCCGTATTTATTGTACTCGTCGTCGGCGAGACGAGACACCCGAGGGAATCGTAAGCTCGCTGCTCGCGTAAACGTACGCGGAACGTCGCTCGTATAATAAGACTCTTCTCAGGGTGCGAAGGATAAAAACACGCACTCGCGAATGCAATATTTCTCATTTTCTGGCCGATATTGTCTTTGTTATAGAGCGAATAACTGTCTTCACGTCATTTCTCGCGTTCGTTTCTCTCTCGTATGTGTTTTCCGTATAGGGTGTTTCCAGAGGAAAGAAACCGCGTGTTTTGCGACAGCTGGCCTATCGTTTCCGCTGAGTGCAAGCGGAAGCTTCCTCTTCCCAGCCCCAATAATTATCGTCCGGGCGGCCGCTTTTTCTTCCGCGCGCGCGAGCGCGCATGCTGGGACTAATGTCGCGACATTAAGGGCAGATAGGGGTGGATAGGTAGATAGGTAGGTGGATGGGCTGGACTTGGCTCCGGGTATACTAGAGACGATTCGGCGTGTGCAATGGCTCGTAACGCCGCGCGCAGCGAGAGGCTGGCGATTCGGAGCTTGGCCGGCAGCCAAACGCCGCTTTACTTTACTCGACTTCGCGCGAAAAGCACGGGGGCCGAGCAAAGTACACACTGGGACAGACATATTGACGTCCTCGAAAAAGTTGTCGCGTCACCGTATATTCCACATAACTGCGACTATGCTTGCGACTAAGTTCGTTTCTGCCGGGACACTCTGTCATCTTATGCCGCGGATATCAATCCCATATCCTGCGAGAGAATATCGCTCATTCGATTGTGCTTTTTTTCGGAAATAAAAATTACATAACGATCCGTTGATATTTTGAAAAATTAGTAAAATTAACAAGATTTATAATAATACACTTCTATTTTTTTTATCAAATCTTATTACCGCGAACAAAATGAAAGTATAGGTGGGCTTGTAAAAGTTCGTATTGTTTGCGATAAATCTGAAATGTTTTGCATAAGGCAGACTATTCTCAATTAAGTAGCTTGTTCTCAATTAAGTAGCTGCTTGTGTATTATGCCAATAGGCGATCGATATGAAAAGTTCTGTTTATTAAGAAGAAACTGGGAAGAGAGGATACTTAAAATTATCTTCTGCTCTCCTTGATCTACTTAAAAATAAATATCGACCCGGGCTTAACGAGAGGAGTGTGTATCTCATTGAACTAAGAGAAGAGGTGATGGAAACAAGAGAAAGCGGATGGTGTAATCCTTCGGTTCGACAGTCTCGGAAGCTAGCCACGGACTTTTCTTTCGTATTATATGGTTCTTTTGCAGAACGCGTAGACCGTTTCTGCGGATAAGAGAATCAAGCCGGTACCTACAACGGCATTACGGAGAAAAGGTTAACGGCGCTTTAATTGGCCGGGTGCATCGCCCCGAGTTAGGAAACGGGAACTAATCCAACGTGGACCGAGACGAGCTTGACCAAGAAAATGCCCCATGGTCACTAACGTCAGGCACAGACGCGCACCCTCTCTGCACTCTCTCTGTTGTACCCCGCTTTCGCCCCCCTCCCACCGCCCTCTTTTCCCACTCGCTTTCCTTTCTCCCATTGCTTTCACTGCGAACATCCACCACATATACACACACGCTTGAGCGAAATCGTTTCTTCTGCTTTACGGTTTTAATAAATCTCTGCTAGGTAATTCGCGGTGGGTCGGGACGGACATTAAACTCACTGCTTCTACGAGTTTCGCTCATTCGATTCACTTCTCATGCCCAGGGATCCCCCACTCGATACGACTCGGTACGATACGGTAAAAATTAATGGCGGAGATGAAAGGTTATAGTGTACGCGCGCGTGTGAGTATAACAAGTATATATAAATAGAATAAAGGAGATTGATCTCTTTCAAGATTTTAAGACAGCTTTTAACATTAATTCTAGTATTTTTAAACAATACGTAATAAAATAAATATGGCCAAAAAAAAGATAATATAAATTATAACAAACTCGAGAGTTTAATCGAAAGCGTCAAATTTTGTAACATTTTATGACATATACCATATTTTGCAACATATCCATTTCGCTAAGCCCAACGCGCGTATAAGACGAGCTTTTGGCAAAATGCGCGGGATTAACGTCAATCTCCTAAAACACGTTCGTGCTGGCGTGACATATTTTCGGCTTTGAATTTTCGCCTTTCTCATGAACGACGCGCGCTTTAATCATTGGCCGATCGCGGCGAGCGATCTTCGCGGATCGCGGATTGTTTGTCAAGCAAAATTCTCGTCACGCGACGCCCGTATATGCGTTCCACCTACCTCCACCGTACAATTTCTCGGCTATCTTAATTCCCGCCGCCGAAGAAAACCGCTGCGTTGCGGTAATGTTTATCGAACATGATTTCAGCGGGTTCGCGGGGATTAGACGCGAGCTGGATTGCTTTAATGAACCCGAGCGTGTCAGCCGAACGGACGAATTTGCCGTGCGGTGCCGTAGCAAAGGTACGGGCGTTACGGAAAATGAAAATTTAATCTGCAGATCGATCCCGTCCGTAGCGTTTTGCGTAGCAATATGTCCATCGGACATTAATTCATGGTGACTTCCACTGGTGCCCTGTCATTAAGGTGTACGCGTGGCATCAATGTTTATAATACCCTCTGTTTCATTCATTAATGGCGTTGTTCTTTTTCTTTCCAGGTGAGTCATATGTCACGAAGCTACTTCATATTTATGGTACCTGAAAGCGGTGAGTAAGAGCAATTCCGAAATAGCGCTGATATAGTTGCCCGAGAATCTTTCTTACCGAAGAATACGAGAGAGAAAGGATTTATATGTCACGCTTGCTCTGTGATTCATGATGATCGTAGCGATTTTTGAAGATCCAATGAAAACAAGAATTATGATGTTTAAGTTTCGAACTTAATAAGCTAATAAACTGTCTCGCAAAGTACATATATATCGCATTATAAAGACAAACTCTTTCCGAGATACAGGAAAAGTTTGAAAGTTAGTAAACGCCACGTAACTTACGATATTTTTCATTCTGTTTACGGCAGTGGAGTTGTCAGGCATAATGGCGTAATCGTTTGTCAAAGTCGAGTCGTAGGTCTCTTCGCTCTTTCGCGAAACATAAATCCCGTGATTTACAAAAGTGACATAATACGGTAGGACGAAATGACGATTTATACATAATCCGGTACGCAATTTTCTATGCATCAACGAAAAACTTATCCCGCTGCTCGCTCCTCTCTTTCCCTCCTCTCTCTTTTTTTCTCTCTCTCTCTCTCTCTCTCTCTCTCTCTCTCTCTCTCTCTGTCTCTCCCCCTCTCTCTTTAAGAGAGCGGGTGCGCGAAGAGAATACGACGCTCTCATTTCAAAGAAAGTGGATGCAATCGTGATTTTAGCATAGTCCACGAGAGGCAACATAATAAAAGTCTTATTTCAGCGGAATAAGAATCCCTGCTCGTATCTTATTGCATTCGACGACATTTCATTATGGCGACTCAGAACACGGCATCGTGGGGCGTACGACAAATAAATGCGAATTATTCTGATACCGGATGGGACCTTTTGCTACGCCGGGAGGGGTAAAGCGGAGATGGTAACATAGATGGGAACGTAGGGAGTGGAAGCGTAAGTCGGCTCGAGAGCGAACGACTCCGCTGCGAGGGATGGTTCGTAGCCCCGGGATATGCTCGCAAAACGGAGGAGGTAGAGCGAGGAAGGTCACGAGGAGGGAGATAGGGGGTGCAAGACGATAACTCGATCGGACATCCCGAGGCGGACGATGCGATGCAATAGTTTGTATCCGGCGGAGGGTGAGCCACCTCCAATCTTGGCCACGAAGCGCCGCCGCTTAAACAGCCACGACAGAAGCCATTACTTACTACTCCCTCGTAGCCAGTGGCGCTTCGGAAGAAGAACACCTATTCGAATTATTTTCACGGATTCAACGCTTTGATCGCACCCACCGTCTTTGTTTAGAGTAGGCGTCTCTCTTTCTCTCTCTCTCTCTCTATTTTTTTTCAACGCGAGAGAGTATACGATCGAAAGATAATAAAATTAGCAATTGTTTTACAGAATAATGTTTCATTATAATAAAAGCAATCAAACTTTCATTCATTACTGCCATTTTACTGCCTAATGGCAATGAATGAGGATCGATTGCGAACCGACGTAGTTATAGGCCCCATTGGGGGATGTTCGACATCAGTGGCTGCGAAGACGGGCGGAGGAAAGACATGGACATTTAACATTCAACGCGTATGATTAGGCAGTCTGGCGGCGCATAGCGAATAAGCTCTTCTATCGGGAGGGCGAGTGGAGACTTCAGAATGAATTATGTAAGGCAAAGTACTTCATTCGTCTTGCTCCTGTTATTTGGTGGGTGTAGTTAAATTCAGCGTATTACTTGCGTTTGAAATATCGCTTGTAATTTTTAAAGGAAACGTGCCGCCGACTTGTACCCTATTCCCCCTTCCTGTCGCCGGTTGTTATTCCGTTATTTCTGTTTGGAACATACCGCTGTCGATAGAAACTCAGATCCTGAACGGAGAGAAATTTCACTGAATACATCCGTCACCAATTTCGTAACGTTACCAAGAAATCACCTTGGGATATTGCGTTTCTGCATAGCTGAATGAATTTACGTCATCGCGCGTAAACAGTATCATAACTGTCAGTATTATGATATTGAAGGTCACACCGTATTTGAATTTTTGGCTCGCTCAAATAATACATCGTTAAAGTCTGGCAAATTTCCACCAAAGCTACTCGTATGCGTCCTAAGCAAGCTGTTAAACATCCTAACCAGGAAATTGAAATCGGAGCGCTTTCACCTATTTATCACAGATACTAAACTTCTTGCCACCGTCACATACGCTGCTGATGATGCCAAAGCAAAAGTTCAAGCATATTCGCGAGTGCGAATCTATGCAAGACCGGCCGAGTATCGGGAGCTATACGATGTATGACAGATCGTTTGTGTCGGTCGTGCGGTCGGTTTTATGATAAAACGTTTACGAGGAGATAAACATAGAAGAAAGTCGTTTGTCAAGATACGCGGAAAAAGCAAAAGCAACGGTGTAGCGTGAGGAACAAAAAGGGGAGGATTTGTCGCGAAGGATGAAGCTGAACATTCAGTATAAGCGAATGTCGATGTAAGCCGTTCATCCGACAAATATTATACAAACTTACGAAACTCCCAGCATTGGCTAGACTGTACCTAGAAATTTGTTCGTTGAATACAGGGCGGATATATGTGGTACACAACAGGTAACTGCATGTTGCACCTCCGTGCATCTTTGGATAACTCTATTCGGGAGCTCCACCCTGAGAGACCTCCGATCTGTCTTAAACCACGGCAAAGCGGATGTATTTCCAGCGAAAGACGGCGCAACGCGCAAAGCCGCTGTGAGATACCGTAGGTACCGAACGGTAACCGCTCAACCGTGAGCTCGGATGACTACGGGCTTTCGCATCGGTTTCACGCTAAATAAGGAAACTGTTGCTGTTGCTGCTGCTACTACACCGACGACAAACACGTAGTGAATTTTGCAGGATGCTGAAGATAAAAGACACGCAAGTATTGCGATATACGTGTAACGCGCCTAATACGCGTCATCGTGTAATAGTGAATTTATATAATCTTGAAACGCGAAAAGCGAAAACCCCAGACTAGAAAAATATTACAGTATTATACAATTCTTTTGCTCTCTCTCTCTCTCTCTCTCTCTACTTGCGAACTCAAAATGTTATTACTCGGATATAATTAATATAAGAAATGTAATAAGAGACAGAGATTTTTTAAACTATAATTTTAAATCTAGAAACCTTGAAATTGGTGTGTCCGGCTCCCTCTTGCATAACCGCGTCCTATTCCGGAAACGACCAGGGCGCGCTTGGAGGTAACATCGGGCTAGATATTCCGTTTACATCAGCCTAAAAGGTTTCACCCGGCGGAATAATTAGGAAAGCCGCGACGAAGATTTACTAGGTAGACATCTCTAGGTGCCGGTGAGACGGCGACGGTTTAAAGCGCGACGGCGGCGGCGGGCAACGCGTCACGGGAACGTCGAGACGCTGCAAACGCCGGTTAATCGTCTTGGTTATACGCCCGGCATACCCGGACGGTAGAAAGCGCGGATTTAATTAAAACTAGTAGCCCACGGCGAACATATTTTCCGAGAGAGGATACGCCCTCCTCGTACTCGTTACACAGGCGGAGAGAGAACTCGGTGGGCGTTTCGGTTCCGGCATTCCATGCAACGCCGCCGGCCTTTTTCCGTCAGGAGATGAGAAAATGTACAAAGTGCGTCCGAATTCAAAACACGAAATACGATGAATGAAATCACCGCGGTGCGGCGGACAAGCGATTTTTTTTTTTTTTTTTTTTTTTTTTTGCGCATTTCGCGCCGCGACGAATTATTTATTATTTAGGTGCATATCGTGCATTGTTATCGAAAAATTATACGCTCAATACGTACGATAGACGCTTTTGTAATTCGATACTCAATTCATCATACAATTCGCCGTTACGGGCGCATAATTGTTATAAAATATATAATATCGCGACTACGAAGTGATAATTAGGACCAGTCTGAACGCGCGCTGGCAATTCAGATAATAATGCTATTGATTGAGAAGAACCATTACGCTTGTATATGGCGTGTAGTTATTAATGTACGATAAATACACGCCGGTACAAGCGTCTAGGTGTATTAATTAATTCCCGCGTAATCGCAAATGTACACGGTTATTCAATTTACAAAACCTATACACCCCTATTGATCCGGTTGCGCGAAACCGACGTGCATTCTTCCTCGTCCATCGTATCGTTCCGATTCAACGCTATCTCGCGCGCGATTGGATGGACTATCCGACAAAATTTCGCACAAAGCGCCCGATATTCCTCGCCATTAAGTGGACGACAATTAAATAGACGAGAGATCGCTCGCGTTTCGATGGCGCAATTCGAGCCGGCCATTTTAACGGATAAACCTTGGCGTATCGCGTACATCTCTCTTTCTCTCTCTCTCTCTCTCTCTCTCTCTCTGCGAACATCGACGAATTAGCGGACATACAATACATCGCGCGACCTTCGACTCGACGCGTAAACGTTTTACGGCCGCTGCGTCGAAATGGATGCACGCGCAATCAAGAAACGGCAGCGTTTCACAATTCGAGTTCCGCGTAAACAACGTAAATCCTTCGCCCAGGGGCTGCTATCGCCCCGGTGGAGGTTCACCGAGTTCGACGGAGTACGGGACGCAGGGCGAGTATCCTCGGGACGCGCTGATACGTCCAACCGCTGTGAAACACAAACATAAAAGTAAGATCCACCCGGTACCGGCGTCACTCGTAGCGGCACGTAACGCATAAAATCGCCGGAAAGGAGCGATATAAACGCGCCGTTTATCGCTTCGTTTTGCAGAGCGCGGATGACGCTTACTCAGAAACGCGGTTTCGCACGAGCGTGATACGAACGATGAGAATCGTGGTAACAATCATGCGATACGTACAAGTAGCAATAGCGAAGATATATGCGATCGCGATTATAAGTCTGACCCGACAATTCGGCTCCGATGGCGACGCATCGGTTGGACCATGGACATTGCGCTCGTCGCTTTTATGCAGGTTTTATGTATGTTTGCGACGGATTAAACAGACGGTTAACGATTTACAATCCCTCGAATCGGACCTTCGGCAATTCTGGTAAATAATTTAGAGATTGGTTCAAGTGAGACGGAGATTAAAAAGGTTTTAGTGTTCGAATGTAAACGAAATCCGTCGTGATAGCCAATGCATGATTTAAAGCACAGATGCGAAACTGAACCACGAAGATGTCGGAAAGCCCGAAGATACTTTAAAGATTGATAAGCTTTATTGAGACGTAGTAGCGACGTTGGGAAAACTCAAAAAAGTAGAGCAAAGTTTTATCCGATTAAAATCTGGAACAATAGCTTTATAATTTCTTTTTTATGACAAGGTACGCGCGCGAACCTTCATGTGCGATTCATTTTGACGATTATTTCTCTTGTTATCGCATAGCGATAACATTTTAATCGCAATTTAAGTAGACATTATTTACATTCTCTCCAGATGTTATTGCTATTACTCCAATGTGTAACTATTCTATAAAATCTACACAACATCTTCAGCGAAAAAGGATATTTGTCCGAATATTAAAGTCAAAATATTAAAATCATTTTTATGAACATTTTTAATTGATTCATCACAGATAACAAAGGTTTAATTCTGTTAATTTACAAATATTAATTAAGGATATCGTTTATCCATCCATAGTGAAACCGCAATTTCTATTATAATAGTATACTGTCACGTTTTAGTGAGATTTTCCCAAAGGGAGCAGTAGCAAAATTATTTATTTGCATATATTCAAAAGTCAGGAGAGATGGACGGTAAATTCTGAAGTAAATCCTGTATTCAAACTTTATATATTTAAATTCGAATGTATAGTTACGGGAGAGCTGTGAGAACGGGAGTCCTCTGGTATACGCGATGATTTTTTTCTCTATTTTTGCCAAAATGTTTTTCTGCGATATTCCCTCGCGATACGATTAAAATCACTCCCTTTATACGAGCGTGCGCTCTTATACAAATCGAAATGCTGCGCACAGTCGCGTCGGCGCGTGTGTACGAGTCCGCGGCTCTAATGCCGGGTAGCGCGACGTATTTCCATGACGAGACCGTGTGTGCCGCCTCCGGTACTTTTCGTCCCGACAGATCAATTTCCATCGCGATATTCCCGCGTCTGCCTCTCGACGAAGACACCCGCAGGTCGGACAATCGAAAACCTGACCCGAGGGTGTACGCGGATTTCTCGTTTCACGGCGTCGCCTACGCGTCGGCGACGCCGCCGTGTTTTCGGTGTCCCCGCGGACATCGGCACGTCTGTTTGTCCACTTCGGTCTCCACGGCCTCCGAGATACCCGACCCAGGACCCCCTTTCCCTCAACTATCCGAAGCTACCCCCGCACGGTCGTGTGTACGAATACGTTGCACACACAAGCGTAAGCGACCGATATATGTACGCGTATGCATATATGTATGCCGTGTGTACACATATGTACGTCTCTATCTATATGCGCGTAGATAGGTATACGCCTCCGTGCCGTGAGAGACCGTCCCTCCGGTGTCAGTTGCGCGTGTTTGCTATGCTCGCCCAGGCATGTTTCCAACTAAACTAACCTCGCCACGCCTCGTCGCATCGACGACGATGCTGTACTGCGGCAAAGCGCGCCACCCCGAATCGAGTTGTTTCTCGAGACCTGCGGATATCCACGTCTACGACGACACGGACCACTTCGCCGTCCACCGGGAAAAATCAAGAAATTCGTCCATGATGCATGGCCGTGAGAAGAAACGTCAAAGACCCGAGTACGGTACGAGTATCGCTCGCCAAATAATCTACGAACGATATCTCCAATGATATTTATTTAATGATATATAAATGTAAAGACAGTGGCTCGATGAATTGTGTGTTTCAAAGTATGGCATGCATAGCTGAATGAGAAATCTCAGAAATATCGTTGCGGTTGAGAGTCCTCTACTGAAGACAACGAGCGGTAACTTCGGCGATCCCCCAACCGACGACGGGGTTAACCGAGCGTCGCTCCGAGCAGCCTTCGAGCTTGCTTTTACATTTGCATTCGACCATCCGTCCGGTCGGTCCTTTGCCCGTGCTTAATTCGAGCAGAAAGTAGTCGAGCGAGCCGTAGTGTACAGGGACTCATAATTTCTGCTCGACGGCACCTTCAAAGACGGTGGAGAAACGTAATAACGTGGGATAAGGGAAAAGAGAGAAAGAGAGAGAAGGCGCGGGGAAGAGCAACGTGCTGAAGAAAGGGTCACCGAGAGAAAGAGGCAAATTAGGATCAGAGGGAGACAGCAGCAGATACGGAGAAATGGTTGAAATCGTGACCAAACCGCTGCTTTGATATACTTTATATAGTCCCTGCTCTGGAGGCAGGAGAGGTCCGGACCACTTTGATTACCGGATGATATACCGAAGGTTCGCGAAATGGCGATTCGCCCGACCGTGAAGTCTTCCATGAAGAGTCTTGTGCATCGATGTATGCATGTTATTTCGTTTGAAAAAGAATATAGAGATCCAACTTGTATTTTTTAATTAATGTAATATTGAAATTAATAATTCGCCGAGAATATTCCGGATTTTTTCATAGCTCGCTACAAATTGCCGTGTCTTTTCGTTAACGGCTTCTTGTCGATACCATGATTTCGCGTCTGACGTTTAAAATTCTTAAGGAAACATTTTCTTCCTGCCTTCGAAATGACGGGGCAAACTATAATTTCCTTATTTGAACATTATATAAAGCGAACCAGCCAAGATAGAGCACGGAATTCCAATATCGACAACGAACAATATCCGCGCGAGCTCCGGTGCCGGAGAGGGAAAGGAGATGGGACAGGGAGAAGCGAGAATACAGCGAAGAGAGCTCAATAACTGAGATGAATAATATCGAAGTCATCGTAACTATATATGCTTTATATAAACCGGATACGGCGCGGGGAGGATTAAAATGTCTGTATTTTTATACAGGATATTACCTACTATCAAATCGCTATCAAATGTAATCTCGGCCGAATCTGTCGCTTAATATAACGCCAAATGAGATTTCGCGGCTGTTTGTGTCTTTTATAAATGAAAAACTTGGTTCATCCGGTGTATTTACCAAGTCAGAGGTCAATTTTCAGGAAGTAGAAACCTAGATCTAAATCTAAAATCTAGATTAACCGCGAAGGAATTTAGGCCAGAAACTTCGTTCTACGAGCATCAAGATTTGTTAGAATTTCATTATTTTACGATAAAATTGTAGGGTCACGAGTAATTATTATAAAACAGATTTCTCATTTTTATTAATTCATGTGTATTTATCAATATTATTTATATTTGGCATAATATGGCCGTTTATAAATTTTGGGGCACTTTTGAACGCGATTACTAACCGTGAAACATTGCAAAGTTTGGCGGAAAGTCCGGAAACATTGAATTCTACTTGAGATGTTATCGAGTATTCACGACGCGATTTCGCAGATGACGATACGCCACGGATCCACGGTTTGATCGTCCGTCGAAGCCCGGTTCGTCGGTTAATTTTTCAAATTATTCGGAATAAAACTGTAACTGTGTTCGAAGTAGAAACTCCAGAGTGATAGCCGTAGCTCCGCAGTGATTGTCGATGCAAATACACGCTCTCTCTCTCTCTCTCTCTCTCTCTCTCTCTTTACATCCGTCCCCTCCTCGATTCTCCTCCTTCTCGCTCTCGGTCGAGCTACGGTCTGATTCCGTTAGGGAGGAAGAGAGAAGAGATAAAGCTTTCTGCGGCCTGCACCCAACCCCCCATGAATAATGCAGGCTCGATGTAATTGATCGCCCAATCGGAATGGCCTTTTATTTACTTTCCTCCGTTCCTAACCGTCCGTCCGTTTCTTCGCTCCCTCGAAAGTTATTTGACATCGCTTACGAGCGTGGAATGCGTTTTCCTCTTTCCTCCCCTTATCCTCCCCCTTTTCTCCTCCCCGCCATCGATGCGTCGCCGCACGTCTGTCTTCTACCATCATCGATGTCGATGTCGCTGCCACGCGATGATGACGTTAAACGCCACCGATATCGTGCCACTATTCCTGGACGTTCGAGAAATAGAGAGAGGGAGAGCGATTTGAGAGGTAATGTTACGAGAAACTTACATGACAGCAATCACGACGCAATCTCGCAAACGCGCTTGTTCTATAGTTGCTTCGAATCTCTGTACGCGCGGTAAACGCGTCCTTGTCCCGAAATAACTACGGCACGTAGCTAACCGTAGAACATAGTCATTTGTATGCCTTTACCCTGTAACTTTGCGATAACTATCGTTGCATCCTGTAACATCATGTACATGCTCCGTTCTACTTTGCGAAGATTTGCGGTTTCCGTGGGTGATTCTCTCACGATTGTTCGTATCGCTCAATCGCGCGCATCATATATGTATGATTGATTTCGTATAGTCGGTGAAGTGTCAAAATAAATCAATCGTAAAGGGCAGTCATCTCCTCCTTCCTCGCCCCACCTTGGGAAATATCTTCCCGATTCGGGCGAAATTGACGCGATCGTACGTCGGCGTTGCCTTTGGCGTTGCCAGAAACCTCGACGCTCACGTATTCGCCAGCGTCTAGCTATTGCTTTCCCTTGTCCTTTTCCCTTCGCTTCGCGCGAACTTGATTGCCGAAGAAGATCGCGACAAGAGCAAAGGGAAAGACCGCCGCGTATCGTATAGCCCGCAATCCCATCGGGGTTTGGGCAAGCCGATCCAGTTCGGTGGCAGAACGAGAAGGTACACGAATCAGACAGGAAAATGTGTGAGTAAAGACGAAACGAGGGAAGCGGTGAAACTGTCGTGTATCAAAGAGAGAGAGAGAGAGAGAGAGAGAGAGAGAGAGAGAGAGAAGAGATGTAGAGAAAACAGACTAAAAGAGACGAAAGAGAGAGAGAGAGAGAGAGAGAGAGAGAGAGAGAGAGAGAGAGAGAGAGAGAGAGAGAGAGAGAGAGTCACCAGACTGCACCGTAAACGCAGGTCATTTCGAATCCCGGGCAAGCCGTTCCCCAGCCCGGAAAGTTTCTTTCCGTCCTCGAGTACTATAACTCGACAAATTCAATCTAATGCCGGCTCGAACCGAATCCCGTTTTATCGAAATTTCAGACAACATAATTTTCGGCGGTTCGCGAGGAGAAGGGAATTGCGGGGGGGGGGGTAGAGGGGGAGGATAGAAAGGGGTGGTCGAAGAGGAGTTGGCGCGGGTAGACGGGCGAACTGCAGGTGGTAGACAGGCAAGGCGGCAGAGCAGGCAGGGCGCATAGGTCGATGTAGGTTGGCAGGAGAGGAGGGTGGCCGTGAAGGGTGGTAGCAGCCGCTTCCACAGAGATAATGCAGTTATTTCATGCCCGGGCACCGGTAATTGGCTGCACGTTCGCGGCGGAGGCGGCACACGGGCTCTTCGTCCGCTCTTCGGTCGCGGGACATTACGATGTTGCCCGGGCCAATTTCTCAGTCACGAAGTTAATGGCTACTTCTGACGAGAATTATCCGCTTTTTCCATGCTCTTCCGACCTCGCTACCGCCGCTGGAAAACTCGATAATACACCGCGTCGTCGATCGGCATCGCGGTCCGATTTCGCCAATATTTGGCTTTTTGCGCAAGCTTTAGAGTTTGATGTTGCGATTGATAAAAATTTAAAAGCTCTCGGTCTTTTGTGCAAAAACGTTTTCCAATTTCGTCGCTCCATCCTCCCTATCGCGTTTATTGAACTTTTGTGTACGAGAGTGAATATGTGTAAATTATTTACAGTGTTAATAAAGTTTCTGCTTAAACGCGTTAATTATAGAGTTAGCCGAATCGGGCTTGCGTAAATTTAGCGGCAAATGCGTTTCGTCTCGGATTAGGCTCTTCCTTTCCAACCTTCCCCAAATTTTCATGTTCATAGCTTTCATTTAAGCAACTTCGAACTGGCTACTACTAATTGTTAATGAAAACCATTTTGTCGTGTTCTTCTCTTTGTAGTAAACATTTATCCAATAATTATTAGACACGCACACATATATATATATATACACATATTATACAATAATATATATCAATATAATATAACAGTGCATCACACAATATATTAATTATTATTTCATATATAGGTAACAAATCTATTTGATTATAAAAAAAATATGAGATAAAATTCCGTATCTCTCTTATTAATATTGTATATCTTAGCATCATTCCTATTTATATTTTGATAGTCGAAAGATATTTAATAACGTAGAGAAGGATTACAAATGTACGAGAGCAAGTGTTAACGATGTTAAGCGATGACATTTGTTTTTGTACACTTGAATTGTGGTGAAATATCTTTCAACGCGCCGCTTTATTTGCGGTGTTATATCGCTTGATATATGCGCGCCGTGAGAACGGTGGCTAAATTTATGGGCGACGTGCGCTTTCAGAATGGCAGTACGTCGACACGGGACAAAGTTGGCCTCTTTTCGCGGAGCCGTCGATGTCCCGAGCCACCCCTTAGCGATTGTCTCGTCCGAGAGGCCATTACCTCGGATAACAAATGCTAAGTGTTTCCTACGCTACCCGGGATATTTCGAGAAAATTGAAGCAAAGTAACATTACGCGTTCTCAATATGCGACTCGACTGATAGTATATGCATGTGTTCATGCGATGAGAAAATAAAAGCGCGTATCGTACGGTCATCAAAGTCTTTTTATATTTCTTTGAATTTTTGTTCAAAATGAGACTCGTAAATGAGTAAGAAGATACTAAGTTATATACATGGAACTTTAATTAAATTTGGTAAAAACAAAATGTATGTAATAATCATTAAATATCAAATAATCAACCATCACGTTTTTATTTTTCTCAGTTATCAAAGCATCGTCTCGATAATCAGACACTCGAATACCTCTAGAGCATCAGTTTTTATTTTTTATACGTAATACTATTTTTATTTTGGAAATATATTCTCCTTTTTGTTCGTTTTCCTTCTTGTATGTTGTACTATTTTATCGAAAAAAGAAACTCTTCTTTCCTATTCTTTTCGCTTTGACCTCTTCCTATCGAGTGCACAATATTCTCCACATAATATGGCTTTAGTGTCTCGTGCTTTTACTGTTCGCTCGCTGGGCTGATAATGGAGAGTGACAGATCCTTTGATGATGTCTATGAAAAGAAAGGTGCAGGAGACGCGTGCGAGAATAGTACTTTGGTAACTTTCCAGCTGTCGACGACGACAGCGACAATGCTCTCGACAAAGAAAGAAAAAGCCAGTTATAATAGAACCTTCGTGACACTTTTCCTCGGAAAACTATCTTAGAATCACTGCACGTGACAAAACGTTTTGTCTTTAAACACTTGACTTTGCAAAATATGAACGTTGAAAATGCAACGGGTTAAGTATTTCTGTCATTTAAATACCATTTATCATTCATATAAATTCCATATAACTAAATTAAAAATAATTAAATTAATTTTTTATAAAAAATATTACAAAAATATAAATACCCAATCGTATCTATTATATGCATATCGCAATGCGTGCGGTATGCTTGTTTACTTTTTAGTCATCTATCCAACATTTAACAAGATTACGAAAACAACAGAGATATTATCTTGTTTCCATACGAAACCCAAAGCACGTACAAATATCATTCGCGGCGCGTACGCACCGAGATGCGGCCAATCCTTGCCGTTCCCACGGTACGATGTTCGATCTTGATGAGAGCAAGAAAGATATGAACGAAGCGAGAGACAGACGCCGACGACAGACGACGGGATCGACTTCTGAAGGCCGTGCAAAACGTTCCGAGCATTGAGACGTCGCTTTCTCGCGGCATGCAGTTGTACGTAGAAGCATCCGACCTAAAACCATCCCTAGATACACGTACGCTTAAGTAATTTAATTAGAGCAACTCCGGTCTAGAGACGTGACTCCGTCTCTTTGGTCTGGGCCAAGCTCTTCGTGAAAGAGAGTCAGAGAGAGACAGAGAAAGCGGGTGGGTGATATGATGGATAGAGAAGATCCCACCAAGTTGGAGGACGAGTAGAGAGTAGGATAAGTGTAAGGAACGAGGAGAGACGACCGAGAGATGCGGATATACGTACGTGCTGAACACACGTGTAGGCGAGAGAAGAGAGGAGAAGGCTCCTGGTAGGAACATCACGCCGGCACCGCGATAGCATTGCTCTCGGTTCGTGACCTCGTACTTTCTCCAAAGGCTCGACGACACAACCGCGTCACCCCCTTGCGGCCTGTACGTCGCGACGAACGTAGAATACGTTAAAAGAATGATGAAGAGACCATATTATCCTCGTGCAGCGCGACCATATTATCGACGCGTCCGCGCGTTCCGCATTCGCGTGTTACGCGCGTGTGTCGTCCCACGACGCTGGGACAAAAATATGCGAGATCAGATATTAATATCGTCCGATAAAGCCGAGATTATATTTCGGGATCAGTATACATTATTATAATCCGCTTGCAACATCCTGTCGTCCCTTGTGGCAAAATACACGCGTCAAGCGCGTCTGATCAGATTTAAAATAGCGTATAATATTTTCTTCGTTCCGTTCCACATTATTTGAAGAGATACGAACAAATAACATTGACTATGCGTGAATAAACGACACGGCACCGATTTTAAGTTTCATCGCGCGCAAGCATTAATTGAAAGTCAATATTAGCAGGGGCGAGCGAGCGGTCGCGCTTTCGTTGCGCAACGTTGGCGCAGTGTTATAACAGAGCGGTCTGATTACCTAAATGTCGTCATCTCGTCATTAGCCACCGCGCCCGTGCGCGGAATATAGACGCGATGACATAAATCGAATCGCGCGCGGGACCGAATTGCGCGAAAGTGAATCTCCTACCACCAAACCTCGGTCACGAATCGAATTACCCCGACAAATCATGATTTAACAGAGCTTGCAGATCTATTCCTTGTACGTGGAATGGAAGGTTGAACGCTGCCGCACGATCGGTACCGACCCTCCTTCTCGGGTCCTTCTACTGGGAAGGTCGTGCCCGGCATTTCCCACGGCACGTGTCCGCACTCTTTCCAGCGTGAAAAATGGAAAATGGATCCGTCCTCACTCGCTTCCCTCCTCTCCCTCACCTCTTTCCCCTGTAACTGTTTAATATTGTATTAAGCTCGCGCGTCGTTCTCTTTGGCACTCTTTGTGCCTCTACTAAGAAGAGAGCCGCGAAGAAGGACGATTTAGTGGAAGACCAATTTCTCCAAGGGTGGCGGAAAACGTATTCAACGATTTTCGAATTTCAAACCAATCCCCTCCTCTACCGGTCTCCTCTTTCACGTAACTCCACGAAAGTTCGGTTCAATAAACGTCCAATAAAAGCGGGCGCGATTTGAAATAACGGTTATATACTTTCTCGACGATTTTACGAGTCCGACATTGCGCTACGTTCCTACGGTCGTATCCGCTACTTTATACGATGGACGGGATTCATGAGGCACCCGAATATATACCGACGCGCGCGATACTAGCTTTTTTTCCCTCGGTTTCAGCAGCTCGCAACGACGCGATTCATTTTTCTCCGCGAATAGACAAACGCATCTTAGATAACTGGGTGGCAAAGCATATAACGCGCGCGTTGCTCGCTGGCATTGCCGGATGATAAATACAATCTCGTGCGCAGTAAACTCGGGCTGCTTTATCGGCAGCCATTTAGACAATGAAGATAGTATTTTTCTCGCGGTTTTATGCTGTATATCACAACCCCCGTACGACGAACGGCGGTGCAGCTTGCGCCGAGATACCGGCACGCTACCAATAACCGAGATCTGCCGAGGGGAAAAGGCGAATGTGTATAGAGAGGGTTTGGACGCGCCGTAAGAGAAACCGGAGAGGATGCGAGTAGAAAAAGTTACGGATTTATTTTAGCGACGTGAAAGAGAAACGCTGATTACAACTACTCGCTTACTTATAACATCATCGCGCAACACATTCGTCTATCATTCTCTAATTAAAATCCGCGAGTACATTTAAATCGAAATGATTTGTCGTCGCTGGTCCACAATGTACAAATCGCCGTGTTGTCGCCTCGCCAAAAACAACCGCGCTTCATTAATCCAGATCTCTCTCTCTCTCTCTCTCGGGACCGCTGTCAACCATCGACCGATGAATTACCAAAATCGCGACCCCGTACGAGTTATAATCCTGTAAACTAGAAACGTCATATAGGAGCCTCATGAAAACGCATTTGGCTACATTGGTATGGCGATCTCGCAAATGCGACAAAGAGAATTTGCGACACAATTTCCGCGATTGTTACAACCGCGCGTCCATCAATTGAAGTCTACGGTGCTGGCAAATCGATCGCGTCGATACCGCGAGCGCGCTTGCGGTGGCAGCGAGAATATCAGAGTCCGATATGCAAGTGATACCGCGCGCGACCAATAATAATCATCTCGTAATATTTATTGTCACACGGTACATCCCACCACCGATCGATACCCTGACTTATTGTCCTGGAGCGCTTCCAAGCCGGTTGACAGATGTTATAATGCCGCCGAGACCTCAACCGTGATTCCAATTTCGGCCAATACGCGGTACCAATAATTCTCGAGGTGATACTTAATATTGCTTCGGGAAAGAACAAAAGGGATATATATTTTTCACTACTGTCATATAATTCATCGTTTTTTGCATAAAGCTGTATAACGTGTAACGGCACAAACGTGCTTTCGTAATCTTGCAGCAACATCAAACGCGTATACCTCCATCAAACAAATGTGACGGTAGATTATTAATGTTATGCTGTTAATAACACATTATCTTTTGTAATATCAACTTTGCACGTTAAACGAAAGACTCGAAAAGTTTGTATTTTATCGCCGATTTATATCACCGAGATCTGACATCAAAGTTTGACATCCGCCTCTGGCGAATAAACCGAAACAGCGAGCCGTCATCTGGTCATGTCGTGCTAAGGTTGAAATTAAGCCGCGACGCTTTTATTGTATCATTAAGGTCGGCCTACAATTTTCTCTCATGAAACTTGGCGTTATTTATCGCCGGTCGTTTCGAGGGTTGATGCTGCACCCTTTTTTATTGGTTAATCAAACGGGTCCTTGCGAATATTTTCAATAAAATTCATGTCATTAACGCTGAGAGAAGAAGCGCTGCGGACGAATCCTCATTTTCTCTTATTACAAGCCTCAACTTTCATTCCCGCCACCGCTTGGATAGCACCAATTATAAAGCGGGAAAAAAATAGATGAAGGAGTGTTATTCTCGACGTTACGACTCGTCGTAAGTTGAGTTTTACAACTTTATGCTACGTGTTCGTCTCGAATCGAGTTCCAATTCGTTGTCCCCCATTCCCTCGTGATCTCTTGCACAGGACCACCGGTGTTCGCAATTCCTCCTCCCCCTTCTTCTCTCCCAGAAGCGTCCGGATGTTGACGAGATTGGCTAGAAATTTATTTGCCGTTTTAAACGTGATATTGTTTTATTGCTGGATAAAGCAAACGGTCAATCTTACGGTTCGTCCGGTTCACGTTACTTGTCCGAGTTATATGTCTTATGTTATTGAAGAGAGATGTAATCTCGAGCGCGCATGAGAGCGCAAGTGCCAAAGTGTCGTAAAAAAAAAAAAGAACAAAATACGATGTCATAAACAAAACAATATTACCAATTAACTAAGTATAGTTCAAGCCCGTTTAGGTTCTCGATTTCGTTTTCGAATATATCGCAATGTTTTCTACATCTGGACACGCACGCGTTGTCTTCTTCGATACGTTCAATGTCGAGATATCGGCTTAGTCTCTACCTGACTGGCGCCAAAACGACCCCTATCCATCGGCAAGGGCGCCGGGAACTTTATAATTGCGTTATTGTTTAGAAGTTTGGATTTTATCGAACTTGTCGAACTAGCGTCGTAGTTGATTACCGGCGCTGCGAGTAACCGCCTCCATTAGAGGCGTTTCCCACATCAGGGCGCTTTCTGTGTAAGCAGACTTTTCATCAAACTTAATTATCGTTGACTCGTCGGCAGACTGATCAGCACCGCTTCGCTCGAAGAGAGAGAGAGAGAGAGAGAGAGAGAGAGAGAGAGAGAGAGGACGAGGCTAATAGGAATTAAACAAAATTAAATTAATCTTCGCGTTACATACGCGAATGGCGCTGGCGGCGGTCCGTGCCGCACGAAACGATGACTATTAATGTTTTGCTCTCTCAGTCACGCGTATATATTACATTGTTAATCAAATAAAACAACCAAACGCAGAGGTGTATGCGAAAATTCACAAAGGGGACTACATCCTATAATATTTAATATAAATGTAATGTAACAATATGATGCGCGCACGTTCCAAAGTTATTAGTTTCATTGTCACGCTGTATGCGTCGCTTTGATCACATTGTATATATATATATATATACATATATATATATATATATATATATATATATATATATATATATATAACAGACAATACATTAGATAAAATTACGCCAAAAACTTTATCACAGAGGTATTCGATATTTAATATGACACATCACGACAAATTTCCTATAGCGCTCGTGGAAATTTCACATATTAACTGCAATTATGAGATATTAAAGCGACATTCGTATAAAATGCATAGAGGGGCCTTTCATTATATATTTTATATTTTATATCGTAATTTCTGCATTGTAACCGCGTTACTAAAAATGAATTAATGACTAATGGGGCTGGTATGCGAATCGTTGTTGTCACGTACGATTTCAAAAAATCGTTCCTGTCATATGTAGCTTAACGCAATCTGACATTCGTCGGTGTTATCAACGTTTGACAGATTAAAACTTAATTAGATATCGATTCGACAAATTGCGTTGAACTAAGCGTTATCGTTTCGAAAAGCGCGCTCGTTCGCGGACCCGTCATCCGCCGCTCTTAGTTTTATCGTCGATGAATGAAACTTTGTTAATTAGGAGCAAACCGTTGGTAATGCCAGTAACTAATTGGCACCTAGGGCATAAGCCGGACGTGAAGCAGTCGCTCGGGTTAAACTCGAGCAGATTGTTACTGAAGCGAACAAGCCTCCGTGTATTGGGGAGTGAACACGCTTGATCATGCACGGTTTCGAGCTTCTTGAAACTTTGAAAGCTATTGCTAATTAAATATTAGCCGAGTTTTGCAAAAAATTTTCAGCAGAAACAAATAGTGTTTATATATAAGTATTTTTTTGTTTATATCTAATATACAACTATTGTACATAATGTATCTTTGCACGTCCAGTTAAAACTCTATGATTAAATCTCTTCGTAGATTAAATGTACAAATGGTGTACACACACACACACACACACACACACACACACACACAGTAACAGCGTTTGTACTTAAGTCGCGTATTTATAGGTGAAATTTTTTTATTGATTGCACTGAGATTCATCAGAAATTCGAGAAATTTCGTCCATGTGTCGCGTTGTGATAAAACAACGATAGACCACGTACAATGGCGAACGTGTTAACGTAAAAATCATAAAAAAAAACAACGTGTTAAAGCGTAAGCTTACCGGACCAAAGGGGATACTTTAACGGTGCCATAAATTCCCGTGGTCATCTTCCCCCTCCGCAGCTCCAGATAAGCGTTTCTGTCAAACACGAATGAGGTAAGCTTCGCACATTCTGTACAAATTAAATTTTTAAGATATTTGCTTTCTCGAATCACCAGATCCTTGAATGAAAATTTTTCAAATCCACCGCGTCAGTCTTCCACGATTCCGATCATCGTACGATGAACTCCCATCGTACAGCGTTATCGCGTCGCGCGCAGCTGTACAATATCTCGTGGTACACTTTATAGCGAATTCCATTAAACGTCGCATGCATTTGAATTAATCGCTCGGAGTAGATATAACTGTTCGAACGATATAACCCACCAGCGATTCTAACATTTCAATTATACAAGCTTCTCCGCACACTTGGTCCGATCAATCGGGTTTAAATCGGCCAATAATCCGCTGCCGAGGTGCGGTGTTATGGCTCCTAGGTGAGGTCGGCAGAATTGAAATTAAGCCGATACGAAGT
The DNA here is from genome assembly GCF_030449975.1 of Polyergus mexicanus. Lineage (NCBI taxonomy): Eukaryota > Metazoa > Arthropoda > Insecta > Hymenoptera > Formicidae > Polyergus > Polyergus mexicanus. The sequence continues at coordinate 4,724,496 of NW_027223323.1, forward strand.
CCGCGTTATCAAGATTTAAACAAATCCATGGCTCAAGTGACTGATCGCTCGCAACAGGTGGGACATGTTCTCTCTAGGCAGGTGGAGCACCGCCGTCAGGCTGAGCCAGAAGCTTTGGCTCGGGTTAGCGTGCCAAGAATCCGCCCCCTTTCGGGGGTGCAACCTCAAACTCCTCGTCGAGCAAGCCGATATTGTAATTGCCGGTGCTACCCAAGTGGCCTAAGATTGATGAGGTGGAAGGCAAGTTAGTCGGAGCGTGGCAAATGCGAGCTGTCTGTGATCCCGAAACCAGAAAGCGTATTTCGCGTCTCCGCCTAAACCGTTTGTCATCCGGCTTGGCACTTAGGGGCCTCGTAATTTCCTTCCTGCCCACCCTTTCCTGCCACGCCGGGGGCTTTTTCCCGTCGAATACTTTCTGCCATTCGGAAAAACCGCTGACAAATCACTATTAGCTGTTGCGAGTACGCTCGCACATGAAACCGCGCGCCGACTGCGCGTACGATTTCGCGGTGAAGACCGTAAAACGGTAAAGGGCGACCTCGCTTTAACGTTACGGAGTTAGATACGGCTTATCTCGACGCAGCCGAGCTCGCCCGCGTCAATTTGTGTCCCTCTTTACGTTTCTCTATCTTTCTGGAACGCGGCTAGAGTGCATTCGAAACGTCGCCCCGACACACCGCTGATGCTATCGACTCTGATGGAGACACGATTCTCCATTCCCCGCGATAATATCCGTCCGCCTTTTAAACGGATCGCGCTCGCTCGACCGGATACGGAAAATTCGCAGCGCGCTCCTTCTTTGAGTAATACTCAAAGTTCAGCGAGCTAGCGCTCTTTACCGCAACCTCAAAGATCCTCTCGGACCGAAAGGCGCGAGGAATGCCGTCCCGAGAAGTGCATTATTAAGAGCTATCAGGAAATTTCTCGCCCGACAACGGGAAAGAGGGAGGTAAAGACGCGACGCGAAACTTCGTCGGTTTCGCAATTCCACAGAATCGTCGTCGATCTAACAAACAACTCTTTCCTCCCGCTTTGCGCTCCTCTCGTTCCGGCTACCATCGTGCCCGTTTCACTCTCTCTCTCTTCCCCTCCCCGCGTCTCTTTGCCCTCGCGTCCGTTTCTCCCGCTCGTTATCTTCCACGCTCGATTGGACGGAGCGTTTATTGTTTCAAGCGAGAGAGCTCCCCCCCCCCCGAACGAAATGTTTTCCCGGTCGTCTCGCGCGTCGTCTGGCCGCTTAAGTACAAACAATCCTCGGAGAGTCCCGCGGTCCGAAGTTAGGTATACGACTAGCGCGAGGCAGGAAGTGATTTGGAGAGTCGCCAGGGAGCATCTAGGCCGCACTGAATCATTCCGACCCTTTCCAACTCGTCCCCCCTCATCCCCTCTACGCGCATGCACGTCCTCTCCCCCGGGGAACGTCGCGAAACTGCGATAAAGAAGTTGCAAATCACCGGCGAGATGGTTGCGCCCGTTCGTTTCCGTCGTTTCGCCAGTCCGGCCGAACTTCTGCGATGATTTCTTTCGTCAGGATCGTAGCGACCAACAGCCCTACCTCTTTCCTCTCGCCGATGGACTAAATTTACTGCTTTCCGTAAATTACGCGCCACCGAGAGCCGCTGTTGCGGTGAGAACGCGAATCTCCGTCTCTGGACGAAAATCAACGGTAAGGAAAGGTTGATTTATTTCCGGGAGGGGGAATAAAGTTTGAAAACTATACTATGTTGTTTCGCCCGCAATGTTTAGCGTGTCTAACGATAAGATGTTGGTCGTATAAGAGACATACCGTTGACCAGAGACATAAACCGATTACACCTCGCCGGTGATTTAATATTCCAGTAGCATGCGATGTGTACATAATGGTAACGTTTTCCCGCGAGTGAAAACAGCAGCTCGCACGCCCATACGAATTTGTTCGAGAAAGAGAAAGGAAAACAAAGGGCAACAAAGGTTGCTTCCGAGAGTTGTAAGTTAAAACGGCGACAGGAGGAATCCATGTTAGAGCCGCCGAGGAAGAAGGCGACAAAGGAATAGCCAGCAATCGTAAACAAACTTTCAGGTTTATCGAGCGAGGCGATTGTTGGCTAGAGGCGCTGCAAATATTTGATAGCCGCTGCTCCTTCCACGAAACAGAAGCAGAAGAGTACGCGGGGAGAAGGCGGCATCTCACCATCGTTCTCCGCCCCTTTTAACTTCGCTATTTCCGGCACCCCCGTGTCCCCAGGATGGCTTCGTCATTCCCCATTTCCAGTCTCTGACTGTCCGGATAACTCGTCCTCGACATTGCATCGTTGCCCGCTCAACGCGTTGCCCTCTTTCTATTTCGACAACAACAACAACATCATCGGGCGCCGTTATCCAACAACTGCCATGAAAATAGTCGTTCGCGCAACCTCCGTCTCTGATAAAGATTCGCTTCAAAAAATTTTATCATTTATTGGTCGCGCAACGTCACATTATGTACCGTTGCGTTCTCGTATTGTCACATACGCCACTATTTGTATCTTCGAGGGAAGGAAACTTTAGATAAAGAGACCGCTTTTCATGAACTATTTTCATTCTGTAAAGCTTGGCCGGTCTTCCGAGATTATCGTTCCTGACCATACCGGAGGAAGCGGTTCGCCGCTTATGCTTATATCACTGTCAGTAAAAAGCACATCCACTCTAGTGTTAGATATGTAGCTATTTGAATAATTTCAAGGGGGTTCCGGTATCCTGCATTTTTCCTTTTAAAGATGAACGTAGCGTAATGTATTCATAGAGCAATGTTCAAACAAAATCTATTGTGCCGAATCCTATATAGAATATGAATAATTCTCACTTGTAAAACGTGAATAATTTTATAAATCATAAAAATATATTACGTAGAAGTTAATATATATAAATGTCCCTTTTCCCTTCGTAACATCATACAATCTACAATTTTGTCTTTACGAACATTTTCTCGAATATCTATCTTGTTGCATTTGATCCAGACGGAAAGTTTAGAGTAAAAAAAGTCGTGCGTAAAACGATCTAGTTTGTAACAATATTATCGGTTCAATTTGCAATTCATTGAGTTCTTCAACTAGTTTTATTTAAACAATTCAATCAGACAACGATTAAATCTGCGCTTTATCAAACATCGAAATACGGCATAATGAGAAACATTTATCATAATAGTTCCTTTGCACACAAATATACACGGTTAATACACGGTTCTGTTCAATTATCGCAGTAATAAAATGAGTTACCTAATTAATTTTTTTCAAAGTGTATGCATGCACCAAAACGCTATAAAATAAAGAAGGCTATCCCGTATTTTAGGGAACGAATGCAAAGACGGTTGCAGCACGCTATATACAGTTAATTTTACGTTCGTACGGAGATTGCGTAGAGTAGAAAGAGGGAAAGAAGAGAAAGAGGAGGCAGGATGTGAATGGAGAAAGGAAAGGAGAGGGGGCACGGTAAAGCCAGACAAAAAATAGAGAGAAAAATGTATATGGAGGGAGAAGTGCAAACGAGTAGGAATTTTCAGCGAGCGAAAGTCTCTTCGAAAACGCGCACGGTCCCTGCAGGCCGTTTTCAGCGTCGGGTTAATTATACCACCCCACGTGAGAAGCGGGAAGAGCGTAAAAAAAGAGGACCCAGCCGGGCAGCACACATTAAACGTGAATTAAACGTCGAGATTTCCGTTTCTCCGCAGCAGGCAAGGGATGACGGCGGTGGTCCAGCTCGGCATTTTCTCTTTTCTTTTGTTTCTTTTTCTTTTTTTTTTTTTTTTAGAATTTTCCAGGTGTCTGAAAGGCTTGACTTTAGTAGCGCGTCAGTATTCATCCGATTTTACAATTTTTGCAGAAAAAAAAAAACCGAGAAAGATGTCGAAGTTTCTAGTGAAAATGCGATAATCTATGGCGTTTTAATTTTTATTGAGTTAAACTCGTTGAGAGACTGTAATTAAAAAGAATGACGATAAGATAGTTGATGCGAAATTACCTCCTTATCTTCCTGTAACGTTATCTCTTCTTGAAAACGGTAAAAGTATAAAGAATATTTTATACGCGCTTTTAACGACGATACTTACAACCCGCTGGACGGCACGCGCAACAAAGGAGAGCTAATCGCGAAAAATGTTTGATCTCACATCCTACGATTAGCTTGTGAATTAATTCTCCTTTGAAAGCTCATCTTGCCCCGAACCCACGTAGTAACTCCGACCGGGATACAAGGAAACCTTGCCACCGTCACGAATTGACGGATTGAATTGAAGAGAGCGAGCGCGGTAACGAGAGGAAAATGTAGGAGAAGGAGAATGATGGTGATATAACGTTTAATTTTAATTGAGGTTCTCTCCGAGAATCCTTAGGAAGAACCCTCTCTTCTCGGGATCACAAACTCAATCACCCGTGCGTCGCTTACGCAATGCCATAATTCACACTTATACGTAGTTTCAGTTACACATTCTTTACTATGGTACATTTAGCCGTACTAATCAAATTTATCATAAAATTACATAATCTAATGTTACACTATTATGATTTCCTTTAGTGATATAGCTCCTAACAGATTTACATAAATTATTATAATTTTAACTTGTCGGTAGATGAAATTCGTGCATGCGAAACAAGAATACTCGTAAAAAAATTATCTGTTTTGCATACCTTTTTAAACATTGATAATTTCGAAAGATAATTTCTGCGTTACATAAAAAAGAGAGAGATTTAAGTTGCAAGATATAACACAAACAATTGCACGTAGTCCTTACTTTCCAGACAACGTAAGTGCCACCTGATATCGAGGAGATGGGCGAATCTCGAAGGAAAATGGAACACGGCAAGAAGAACGAGGGGATAAAATAATCGAGGCAACGATGAAACAAGGCCTCCCTAGCTCGACTGCCTTTTGCGTTCGTTCAATCAAAATTGCTACCTTAAAAGAAAGACGAGAATGGGAAGCTCGAAAACATGCGTCTAGTAATGAGAAATCCTTCATTGTTCGACATTGCTGTTTGATTTTTCGTTTAAACAGGATCTGTGAAAAGTGATGGAATAAAAAGAAGTCGAAGAATATATACAAAGGAAGAAATTAAATTAATTTAATAAATTAAATACAAGAATTTAACAATATTGTTATATAACGTAACCGTTACATAACATAACAGTTATATAACGTTGCCTGATTATCAAATAAACAGAATCAATCTCAAAATCACGTCGAAAGATCTTTAAAGTATTTTTTATAGAGGTCATTCGCCATATCGTTAAATCGCACATTTTTATCAGTTATTCGATTAAAATGAATCATCTTCTCATTTCGTAACTATCTATCTCATAGATCTGTAAATCGTGCCGTCGATTCTATTCACGGGGTTGAACAATTAGAAACAAATGTTCGAACGAAACACGCTAGCGCGACAAATCCTTTGTGGCGGGAACGAAAAAAAGACAGACCACCGCGCGAAAGAAACGTTTCTCCTACGGTACGATCGATTTTACCCTCTTCAATCACACGACCGCGAGTGTATCTCGTCATCTGCTGTGAAACGCGGGACAGCGGGAAAGCTTCGCACGCTGCCGGTACAATCAATCTTTGTCCCGCGAATCAGGCGTGCCCTCGCGACCGTTTATCATCGCCGGTCGAACGATTACGGGGGGCACTCGCACGCACGACGTAAAAGAAAAGACGGCGGATCCGGAACACTTTTGCCGACGTGAAACGGAGAGCGGGGGAGGTCAACCGTGAGCGTACGTCAGCGCGCGAGAGGCAAACAGGAATATACCCTGGAACCCGACGTCGGATTCCGACTTTCCAAACGACGTTGTGTACACAGACGTTAAATTCCACGTAGCGCGCATACAGGTAGGTAGGTAGGTAGATAGGTACGTCGCTGCTTATACATACATCCCCCAGTCGCGCGGGTTTGCGCACGTAACGTTTCGTAATGAGTCTAACCTCCGAGGGCCGTAAAAAAGGAAGGAGCTGACGCGCGCGTTACTTTTTGCTCGCCCTCGCAAGAAACGCGCGTCTCTGTGCTGGAAGGTATGACTCTATACGCGTACGTCTGAGTATGTGTAAACCGGGGTACGGACAAAGAGTTACACACGCGCAGCAAGCGTAGAAAGCGGTAAGTGCGGTCTGCGATTTCGCAGCGAGTAAGTACGCCATCGTGTCGAAAGAAAGAACGCGAAAGAAAGTATGACCTTTTCGCAGCGGGTCCGGCCTTTTATCTCTCTCCCTTTGAATACAACAGCGAATTTGTTTAACGTTAGTTAACGTTAATTATTTTGAGAAAAAAAGTGAACTCTGAATTTAAATAAAAGTCTTTTTTGAATAGTTTCTTTAAAAGTCTCTTGAATGCGAGAACAAATATTGCGCGAATGTTATGTAAAAAGAATTTGAAAAAAGAAGACAGAGCGGGAGTATAGGACAAAGTAACGCAAAGACACCCTTTCCCGTTTCAGACAGGCATTCTTAGATCCAAGAGAAAGATTTGGCCCCGAAGATATACAAATTGTATCTGAAACCGGAAGAGAGAAGGCAGAGATGGGAATGGTAGATAGGGACGAGAAACGGACGAGAAAAAGTGGAGTGGTATCGGCGGGTATTCTCGAAATTTCGACGAAAGCGAATTCTCGCGCTTTCACCGTAATTTCCTCGCCACCGCCGCACGTGAAAATCGCATCAAGCAGACAGGGAAGGGCGCCGCCGTATCGCCTCGCTTTCCGCCGTTCCGCGAATCCGAACTAATATATTTCCGAAGCAACACGGATTGCATCGAGCCGGAGAAAGATAGGCAGATAGAGAGAATTAGAGTACGAGAGAGGATGAGGAGGTGAGGAGAGGTATGGCGGGGACGCATTGTGCCTAGGGCAATGGTACCGAATGGAGCTGGTACCGCGAAGGGATGGAGGGTACCCGCTATCCCGCCTCGCATCCCTACGTCTCATCCTATTTGTTTCTGCTTCCCGTATACGATGCACCCTCCAGCGTTGAAAGAAGAGAGAGAGAATTGAAGAGGAGGAGAAAGAGGAAGAGAAGGAAACGGGGAGAGTATGTAGGAGAGACGGTTTGTCAATATTCATTATGTTTGCGCTGAAAAAAAGAGGGGCGCGGAGAGGGGATGGGAGGGGAAACAGAGAAAAAAACATGGAAACGAGAGACGGGGTGGGAATACACGCGTGGAAAGCGCGCGCGGCACGCAAGAATTTACAGCCACGAGCGCGTGTAAAGGACCGGCGGAAAGGAAAATCGAAAAAAAAAATGTGCCGCCGAACCAATGTAGTCGGCCAACTGAATTAATACCCGCGAAAGGCTTTTTTGTCGCTTCCATATTCTCGACGCGATCTCGCTGGAATGCACGCGTCCGCGCGCGCCAGATAGAATCGCTTTCCCGTATCAAAGCGCGACTAATCAACCAAGTATGCCGGGATTTCTCGCGCGCGATGAATGCCGCGCAATTTTTCATTATATTTAATACGAGCGCGCGTGGCGCGCGTTCGTTCTCCGCGTTCATTCCGTGCGACGAACAATGGCAGACGCAATACGCGATATATCCGCCCGTGCGGCGGTGATGCCGAAACTTTGCATCGATATCCGCGAGCGGAATTTCGCTCAAGTTTTGACTCGCAGCCGCTCCGGATTATAATGGCCGGTCCCCTTTGTTACAATTAGTGCGAGGCACGCGCGGCGCTTGTGTATTAAGGGAAATAGCTGTCCGTCGAATATTTGACGCCCCGTTGCACCTGTCGCATCGTCCACCGGAGCGCAGCACGCGCGGCACGCTACAAGCGTAATTTAATTTGATATTCCCCTTTGTTAATTTGATAGTCGGCGGGGGTTAGGCGAACACGTGGGAGGAGAGAACGCGGGGAAGGGCGGCGGTGGAGGGGAGCGGGCTAGGGCGGAATGGAACGAGAGAAAAATACTTCAGATTCTCGACTATATCAGCGGCAGGCAGCCCCGCGTGTCACGCGACCTCTCGACCGGTCGCGATCGAAACGTATCGTCGTGTCGCACGTAGCATTCCCGCACTGCGGGACCACTGCCATGTGACTGTACACCGCACATCGTGCACGCCGCGCCGATTTTGGAATACTGACGCCTCGCTGACGTTTTGCTCGCTCACGAGTAATACAGTCGCAATTTGTGCAACGCGGTGCATACGACGCGTTCGTAATCGAGCACGATATTATAAGCCTTGGGGAAGATTGGATTGGATGAGATGAGAAACGGACTTGTCACGTATCGCGTATTATTCGTTGATTTTCTCACTCCGCTTAATCTTTTACTCTTTCTCATATTATAATTTTAATCTGATTTTCTCTATCGTGACGCAAAAGTGGACCGGCGCAACTAACGCTTACGAAATTTCTACATTCTCATGAAACACGAGATACGAACTTGGACGCATGGAGAGGAACGTGTAATTTAACGTCGCACTTGAGGACGAGAGTTTCGGAATAGCCAGGATCTCTCAGCGGATATAGTCGATGATAGGAACCTTTATGCGGAACAGCAGGGCATCATAGATCCAGCCGTGCGAAAGGATCCAAGAGGTGACGGGCGCACAGTCAGTGTGTGGTCGTAACGAAGCTGTCGACATGATGGATGAGGAGGAGGACGGGCGCGACGATGGTTCCTAAAGGGAGGACGAGGAAGAGAGGCACCGGCCTATCGTCCGGCACGATACAAGGGATGCTATCGCTATCGGACCCGCGCACCCTGTCTGTCATCAGCACGCCTCACCACCTCAAACACACTCTGGCCACCCGCTGCACGCATGATGGAATATGCGCGGTATTATATAATTATCCCTGCAGATACTATCTTGACCGGCGCAACGCGTAATTAGAAACTGTCGAGCGAGCAGGAGTCCAAAAGCCTGGTGCATTAACGGCGCATAACAAAAAATCAATTTATCAAAAAAATTATGACGATGTTACTATCGCACTTAACACTCACACAAATTCAATTTCTCTTTATTTTCTGCGCGTTAAACCTAATCGCATTGGATTGTTTCGTAACGAGATGCTTTATATATATATAATGTTTATAGAATTAATATCATTAAAGTTTCTTTCAATAAATTCCCAATTATTTTACCAATTTCATATGGGTAGATTTTTTTCTTAGTAACAGATTTGGTGCACCATTTTTTTTCTTTTTTAATAAAAATATCTTTATAATCATAAAATACGCTCCGGAAGCAATCTTTATTGCGAAAATTGTTACGTAAAGTAACTTTCCTTATCCTTTCGTCTTTCGTCGTCTTCGATGGATATTAAGGGAGCGTGTGAAGCGCGAAATGAGAAATGAAAAGGCCTAACAGATATATCTCGGATCGGCGCACATTTTCTTAAAGAACGACACGTGAAACCCTCGGCGAATCATGTCTCTTCGCCCTCGAAAGAATTTTTTCTACCAAAGTCGCATCCCTCTTAACCCTGTGCTCTCACGATGCGCAGGAGGCATAGGGACCAAGAACCCCAGAGGCGTCGATCGCATACCAATGTCCACGGGAATTTATTGTACGTTCCGGGAAAAAGGAGATGGGCCTTGAGCGAAAGTACAAAGGGGAACGTATAGCTGCTCGCGGATCGACGATGAAGGATGGGTGGGAATATGTATCCGGCATAGAAAATACCGGAGGAGAGTTTGTTTGGTCGTTTTATTCTTGTAAATTTCAACTTTTTATTTCTTTTATTACGGTATAGTCGTATGAAAATTCGTCTATCATAACGAGCGGCATATAAATTTTTTTAAACAAATCATTCGACATTAGACTCGATAGTCATTTCGTTCTACACAGATATATCGTGTTTTTAAATAAATTCTTTGAATAGATTATAAATATTATTTTCTACACTGCACACGATTATTGCGATGTTAAATGGAAACTAACAAAAGGTCCTGAAAGCGGATATTCGCATCCAGGACTGTACCTTGACTTCAATAGATCAACGGAGGCGAGGATTGTCGCCGTCGCGTCGTCGACGCCGGGATTTTGGTATTCGACGGGTGCGCGACGTTCACTTTTCGTTCTCGAGCGCGCCACGCTCCACTCCCTCCCCCGCGAACAGGAATGACACGAAGAATCGTCTTATTCGAGCGAGAGAACACGACGACGAGAAAACTTCTTCTCACGCGTTCCCGAGCGACAATAAGGGTCTTTGCCGGCTCCAGCATCAGTTTCTATTTAGTTACGCTCTCTCTGCGAAGGCGTGTCGAGGTAAGAGTAACCGGGATGGGGGGGGGGAGGTGAAAGAAGAGGTGGATGGATCGTGAGGGGAAGGGGGGAAAAGACTCGGGAGAGGCGCGACGCGAGATGCCTCGCAAAAGTTTCCCCCGAGGAAAGCTGTTCGCCTCTAACAATTTCAAAGGGGGAACATCCTTCCTGAGAAATGATTGCACTAAACTTCGACGTCTTAGGTGGAAATAATTACAGCCGCGCAGACACCGGGCTGTTCCGCCATATTGATCGATGGGAACAGGATAGGACCCATTCGACGCGATAACGCCGTCAAATGTAAGATCTCTATTAATCTGATTTGCTGGAACGCAACGACGGGAAACGTAAGGCGATACGCTGTCTCGGTATGCTCGAAAACTTTGGATAGGTAGGAAATCGAATTCCTCGCTTGAGGAGATAATTGCATTTCCAAAATTGTAACGTAACGTGGCACTTCACGTATTGTTACGAATTTGTCAAACTTATATTAGCAATTTTCCCGCAAGAGAGAAAGAGACGATAGTTAAAGTATCGTATGCTATTTAAGGTACTTAATTATTTCGTTGTACATTTCCACGATCGCTCGTAATTACGCGAATTACGACGACGCTCGACGACGTATTTCTCTTTCTATCTTTCTTCTTTCATTCCATTACCATTTTTCTCCTTGTGCACTTTCATTATTCCCGCTGTCTTTCTCAGTACGCTAAACATGTCCTGCAAGCATTTTATGATCAGCACAGTGCATACATGCCAAGACCCCGCCCAGTATTCTCCTACTGTTTTCTTAACACGAACCAGTAAATAGATATGCGAGCGCGTGCGGTTTACGCGCATCCATAAAAGTAATACCATGTAGCGAGACACGATGTATACGTTATTCTTTCGTCACGGCACCCTTAACTAGGACCGAAATATAGCGATAAAATGCGCCGCACCTCTATCCAATAATCCGCCATTTACATGAAATTTTCATGCAAGCCGAAATGCAAGCGACCAGGCGACCATGTCTCGTCATCGTCGACATGTATCGCGTGTCGCAATCAGCCGACGCAATCGCTTATCGCTTCGATATCGGCTTATCGATGTCACCTCTTCTTCTATCTTTTTTATCAGACTAATTTCACGTGTATATATATATATATATATATATATATATATATATACGTACGCGTGTATAATGTGTGTATGCTAATTCAGCTACTATGATTTGTAATTTTGAAACTTCTCATTCGAATTTCGTATTCAATTTTTTACTCGTATTAATTATTCACGTAATGATTAGATAAAAGATAGAGATCTACGTCGAACTAGTACATGAAATAAAAATCTCGCATAACTACGATAGAACCAACGCGTACCGCATACCATCCGCGCCTCGGCGGATCTTCATCACTAGCGATTTTAATTAAAGTCACTATCAAGTTGCACAGATATCGCGTTTGATTGGCAAGTTTTAATTTGCCACCGAACTCCCGTAACGGTAACGCGGTACCGATCTCTAAAACCCGTCTCTCGCCACCCTTCCCTATCGCTCGTTGCCGGCCTGCGTTGCCTGTGTCGTTCGCTCTCTCCCAACTCTTGTCCGCCCATCCGTCTCTCATTCCACTCGTCAATTTAATCAATGTACGCAAATTACAGCGGTTGCCGAACCGTGAGTAACCAACGCGAACGCGATTACAACGTGCGATCTCGTTCGCACGCTGAGCACCGAGCGAGAGAGGGTGGCCGAGCGGCCGATGATGATGGCGAAACTGGATGGCGAAACTCTGGACGGCGTTCGAGAACGGAAAGTGTCAGTGGTGCGTCGCAAGTGGTAACAAGCGCCGTATATCGGCCGCAAGATCGGTACTCTCCGTGACTTGATCCTGAATCGACACCTGCGTCGCCTAGCGTCCCCGGGACGGGTCAGCCGGGATGAGTCCCTGTTATACGCGTGTTTACAATGGCTCAGCCGCTCATGCGATTCATATCCCTAACCGTGTCTCCGTTCCTCCTCCTCCTCCTCTTATTCCGCCTCCTCTGATTCCTATCGTCGAACACGTATGCACGCACACACGCAGCTCCCTCGCATACATATTATATATACACGTGTACATATATATATATTTCTCTCCATATATATATATATATATATATATATCTACCCGGTATTTTACTTGTCCCCTCTTCCGGCAGGAATCTAGTTTGGCTCTGATCTGGCGAAAGTAATTAAGCCTACCTCGTGAGCCTAAGCCTAATTAATGTGTACCGACGTATACCATCAGAGAGACCGTCCAGAGCCCCAGCAGTTTACGCTCGATAATACCTGCATTGGAGTTCCCAGTCTGATAGAAATCAAAGGAAGTAAATATCATTTGGAGGGAATTGGCGATTGTACTATGGTTCAATGCATTCCTCGACGAGTTCGATGTCTCATCGAATGTAATTATTACTTCAATTTCTTTTGCAAAGAGTATTATTATATTCGTAAGTTCTCTCTGCTCCCCCTTTGGAATCTCATTATAATATTATAGTAAATATAAGAATTACAAAAAGGAAGACATTAGGATGAATTCGTGTAAGAGTATCATAAAAATATATTAAACTCGTTCTTTACCTATCATCAAATTCTCGATTTTTATTGTTTATACATTAATGAATAAATATAAGTAAAATATATACGACAATAGAGCGAAGATAATATTTCGCTAATATTAATATTTAATTGGACGTAACTTAAATCGTCGAAACAAAAACAATGGTATGCGGTCGATTCGCGCTGATGAGCGTCTTTCGCAACGGGATAAAAGCTGCTTCACGGTGGGCAGTTCCTTTCTGACGAAAGATCCAAAGAAATTCAGAGAGAAAGGGACACGAAAAGAGAAAGAGAGAGAGAGGGAGCGAAGAGAGAGCTAAAGAGCCAAAAGAGAAAGAGCGCGGGGCCCGAAGACAGAGGAAAGTAGATCGTGATCGAGGTTAATAATAGAGGCTTCTTGAGCGTGTACACAATAGAAGACACTCTGTCTGCTCGCATTTGATCCTCGTAACGAGCCGTGCGGCAAGCCGTGAGAAAATGTACGGAGAAGAGCGAAGAGAAGCCGAGCGACGACAGTAACGGCGTCGGGAGTCTCCAAGGTGACGATTCTTCCATGTACATATACACACAAACACGTACGCAGAGAGACCCGACGTACCGAGGCGACATTAATTATGATATTTAATCCCATGAGTACCGGAACAAACATCCATTGTTCGGTCAGCGTGAGAACAGGTGCAGTCTGTAACACGCCAGTGTCACTCGTTTCCCTTCTTTTTTTTTTTGCTTTCTTTCTCTCTCTCTCTCTCTCTCTCTCTCTCTCAACTCGGTCAACGGTGAGTTTTCCGACCCTACTCTATTCTTGTATTCCTATGGCAATTATGTTTCGCGTATCGCCAAAATGACATCCGTGCCGTGAATATTATTTCGCCGGTGAAAAAAGGGTCACCTCGGAAACTCATCCTCCAAGGATTGACTGCGCGCGATTGCAAACGTCAGTCAAAGGAGCTTCGACCGAGCGCGAATAATTTCTCTCGCTTGTCCGAAGACTTGGCAAACTTCTGTCGGAGGGAAGCTTCTATCGAAGGAATCTCTTCGACGAGGAATATTTTGCAGAATATATATTACTCGCGCGACCTTTGAAGTATATCTGCCTCGTGTACCTCGTCAAAGAATGCGTCCTACATCGTAGCGCGCGTGCATCAATCGCGAATTTTATCGAGATAAAAAAAGAGATATACACGTATCTTATTCAATCGTAATAAAATCGTGGATGTTACTTGATTCGACAAGCACTTTACGAGATATTATAGCTGTCATAGAAATCTTTGACAGCATATTTTCGTCCTTCGTATGATTAATAAGTAGTAATGATCGATATTGGTCAGACACGCCCGACATTTGACATGAGATTACACGTTCATCTTATACGCTAAAAGCTTCTAACATTCGCGCATTGTTAAAATCAAGTAAATATATATGTACTGAATGATATGCCGGCATTCTTTTTTCTTTTTCAAAAGAGAATATAAAAAAGCGATTGGTACGATAGAAACGGTCTTTTCGAAAATGTCGCCTCGTGCTGTTTCGATTGAATTCGATCCCAGCGGATTTTCTCTTCGCTTTTCGAAAGGACTCGCGAGATATTCGTTCACGTGTGAAAAAAGAACGTGGAATATCGATTAAGAAGTCGGTCATTCGGGAACTGCATCGTAATGACCCGGTCCAGTCAGAGACGACGGAAGCTGTATTCCTCGGACTACACGGAAAGGCGATACTGCCTGACGGAACTGCCGCAACAGGACTGCATCCAATCGCTAGCTGAATGTCCGCAATTCCGGACGCCATTAAACGGCTTATTATTTCGTTTTCCCGGGACGGTATCGCGGCACTAGCTCCATTTTGAGGGGAAACCGTTATCCGGATACGCGGCGTCTGAGATCTGGACGGCATTGTATCCGCGCAAGCGAAAAGAATGTAATCGAAAGCAACTGCAGCCAACCAGCCAGCGAGCTGTTTAAAGAAAGAAAATCGTTTCCGAGGCATTCCACCATCGTGGCCTAAAGACAGAGGCGCAAATAGCGGAAATAAAATTCCCTAGGCTACGGGAAAAGAGTAATTATGTTGTAGCGTGAGGTAACGATCGGTTCTTTTATCCTGTTATATTACGCATCGTCGGGAATGTCTTTCTCTTTGCACATTCCCGTTGCAATATCTTTTGTAACAATAGCGAGTGGCTAATTTGTCTTCCCGTTATTTCTGACCATCATTAGATTTGTACTCTGGAATAAATTGCGCGAAATAATCCGGTCCGTTGGCGGGGAAGAGAGAGGTGGGAAGGCAGAGGGAGGAGCTCTTATATTCTAATTTACGTAGCAACGGCGTTCCTCGCGCGCCGTCGCGAGTTAAGCCAGAACCATCGGTAACGCCGAAGAATTCTTCTCCTCGCAATGGTACCTGTCATCCCCACTCCGTGTTTTTATTACGCTATTACCATCGGGCCGCGTCCAACCGTAAAATATGCTTTGTACGGCGCGTGATAAACGGTGCCGGAGGAAACCGAGAGAAGGAGAGAGAAAGTAGACGCGTGGTCCGCCGTCGGCCGTACACGGCCGGGGAGAATAGGAATATAGGCTCTCTTGCCGACTACGAGGATGGAAAACCTATCTACCTACCTACCTATCTACCTATGGTGGTGCCCTGGCCGCGAGGTCGCGACCACAATCTCTATAATGGACTCGCTAAAGTGTATCCAGAATCTAGGTTCTGCGAGGAAACGAGGATGGAAAATGGAGGAGAACAGACCCTTTCCGTTCGTAGCTACGGCCGCTGCATTATAATCGCGCCCTCTCCCTCCTCCTATCACCCATTTCTCCTTCCCGTTTCTCCTCAATCGCTCTTCGCACCACCTTCGTACCGGCTGCATTTTATTCACAATGTACCCCCATACGAGCCTGTACAATCGCGAATAAGGCGATAAGATGCCCCGCGCAAATCCCGCGTGTATAGCTAAACACATGCATGAATGAAGTCCTCTCGGTTGCACTGCTTCTAACGTTACAAGAACTTCGAAGCGGCTCCCAGAGAGATACGGTCATTTATTTTTGCATCCATGGATACAATCGCGTTTGAGAAAATTAAATCATCTCGATGCTTTTGAGATGAAAATTACCAATTTACGAATATAAAATGCGCGAAGAATTATAAGAACTTAAATTGAAAGAGAAAGAGTGAAAAAAGATTTTAGTAGTATTAATTTATATAAAATCAATTTACAATATTAAACCTTGTTATTGACCAAATTTTTTAATTGCGGAGATGTCGAAAGATGCGTTTTATTTTACGCAATTTCCAAAGAGTTGAAACAAGTCTCTGGAAAAAAGTCCCCGTCACAAGAACGGCATTTTTTACTTCGCAGCCAGCGATGTCGATACTTCCTTCTTGCTATGTATACGTGTATCAGCTTCACCATTATTCCGCTGTCGATCCCTGACAAGATAGATAGTGCTTTGATATAAGTGCAGCACTACCGCGTCCTCCTAGTTGGTGCGTTCGTACGAGAAATATGGTTGCTAAGTGATCGATAAGTGTACAAACCATGATGCCCGACTATATGTTTTCGCTAACGCGTCTATTCTTGTTTTCATTTTTCTTACCTTTCTCCGATAATAACATCTATGTTCTCGGCAAAGTATCTCCGATGCATTGCAGATATAGGTATATGTACAGGTTAAGAGTAAGTTAAATATACCTTCATGTTATGATCAAATCGTACGAAAACAGATGTACAGTTTAAAATAAATTGCTATTATATATCGTATTTTACTCAATAATACAATACAATATATATATATATATATATTCGAATAAAATTAAACATGTGATAAAGAAACAATATGTTCACATTTATATTATTATATAGAAATTTTGTGGCTGGAATTTACTGCAATATTTTTCCAGGAACTATGTCGAATATCCACCAAGACAATGTCTTGAACCCAATGTCGGTTGTCTTCGGCTTTTGTTATTCTCCGATCGCATAGACAAATTCAATTTCCCCAAGTTTCGAACTAGCAAGAAGCATTCGTCACTGCGAATATAAATTCGACCAAGTTTTTTTCATGCCACTGCACAATGACCTCATCCGAGCGTCGCGTGACGCGTCTGGTAAAGTTTGGAATAAAGAAGACGATAAGGCGGGAAAAGAGCGAAAAGGCAGGGCAGACGCGGGGCAAGAAGTAGATTGATTCCTAGCCCTGTCCCCTGAAGACAATTTGTACTCGACCTCGTACTCCACGATCGTCTCTTTCGTTCGCTCGTGAGCGGGAAGTAAAGCCCGGCTCTTTTTTTTTTTTTTCTTTTCCATCTGGGGCCGCGCCGTCGCCCTCGTCCCCGTCGCGCTGCGGATCCGTCGCTCGTTCTGTCGGGTACGGAGCGACGTGGAATCGTGGGATCAACGGGGGAGAGACGTTCCGCCCCCTTTTCTCCCCCGTGAACCTACGGGACGGCACATCGCGAGACTTACCCTCCGACACCGCGGTCATTAATCACTCGACGGTCTCGTGTAGCGGCGTCACCGTGGCTCTGGAAACGGTGGCTTCTTCTTCATCCCGATCTGGATGATCAAATCCACGATCGAGACAGAAGAAGAGAAATGCGAGCGCGCAATCTGCCTAAGTGATCCCCGGGCCGGCTTTTCCAATAACGCCATCGCATTTATCGCAATAATTTGGTATACGAATAGCGCATCTTCTCGTTTACATGGCGTACAAAATGTAGTTCCACTTTTTTACGCGAGTGCGTTAAGTATATATATTTCTCTAAATATATCTTTGAGTTTTTGAACAATGAACGCAATTGCAAATATTATCGCTTGTAATAACATACGGTATAAACATCGATCAAAGCGTGATTTAATCGATATTTCGAAAACCTCAAGTCTCTCCGTGGAAATCGAACCGTTCCGTGCAATTGCGGAAATAGTGTTATAAAACCGATCGTAAGATTTTAAACTTTAAAAGTGTAGTAAAGTAAGAAACTCGAAGAAGAAAAAGCATGGTTAAATCCTTCTCGTTAACGATATCGCTTTTTAAAGCACGGTAAATCGAACTGCTGCCGTTCTGACAACCGTAAAACGTTTCTACTTGGCGATAATATCGAGAATACTACATTAAGAAAAATAAGAAGATAGAACTACAGTTGTCAAGCTCACATTCTGATTCTTTCTGTCTGGGCAAAAAAAAAAAAAGATGAGAAGCTCAAATCAAGGATACAGAGACATAAAGATTTTCATCCAAAAAAAAATTGGCATCTATCTTATTCTTAACGCGTTTGTAGCAACTACGACAAAAATCAACGAATATGTACCAGAAATTGGCAAGTTTGCAACAATGGGTTTCAGGACAAAAATTCGCCCAATATCTGTATTTTTAACGCGACACGATTTTAACCGGATGAACGATACGAATAAAGCGCGAGATATCGACTAGCGATGACAAAGGAAAGAAGGGAGCTTCCGTCGATCGGAACAGGCCATTACTTGAAACTTGCTCCGCCCTCGAGAGTACAAAGTCGTCGACGAGCATAGCGCGTCCTTCCGTATAAGAGAGGGGGACCGTCTTCCAGGCTCCGGCGGATTAATTAAGTCTCTCCTAACGGTGTAGACTTCGCTGTCGACTTTTCTCATCCTCGTACTTTCCTCCCACCCTTTTTGTGAATCCGTTTCTCGATCCCGCTTCTTTCCGCCCACGCATCGATGATTTTCTTTTTCTTCCCCCCCTCCCCTCCCCTCCCCCGACCCCGTTAATTCTCCATTTAGCCGCTCTAATGCTCGGACCCTTCAATTTCGCGCCACCGCCTTTCAAGCATTTAATATTTAACTCGAGCGCGAAAGGAGAGCGACGAAGTTTTCCGGCTTCAGGCTGGTATCCGTTATAACGGATGGAGCAGGAAGTGCGGCGCCGCCGAGGACTGCTCTATATGCCGTACGTCGCTTCCTAACGTCGCCTTTAACGAGTCGACAAGTACCTTCGCCGCGTCACCTCTCGCGCTCCGTCACTTCTCAGACCGGTAGGCACACTTTGCATTCCAAGGAGCATCTAACCTTCCCCTTCCATCCTCCTTCGATAAGACGCCCGAACGTCGTTGAGCAGTCGAATGACGTCAGAGAATTTGGAGAATCGATTCTGGATTCCGACTCCTTTCGCACAGATCCCGTAGCGAGAACGAGGGCGTGTTCCTCTGTTCGTTTGTAAAATTGCGCGACATTATCCGGCCTACTGGCGAGATAATTTGACTACGGAAACCACAATTGACTGTGTAAGCATAAATCTCGCACATTAAGATCGATAATCAATAGCTTGTTGAGCGATACAATTCTCAAAAATCTAGACATTTTATATTCGCATAATATATAAACATACTTTTAATCTATGAAAATGATATTGTATACATTCATATTTTAATATTTGAATAATAGAATATCCCAAGATAAAATTCCCACACATATTCAATTACAAAAATAAAATGTTTTATATTTTGACTTTGCATACGTTTTTATAATATTTAACTAATATTTGTAACAGAACCGATATCTCTTTTCTCTCTCGAGCTTTTAAATAACATCCCTTCAGTGCATGATCTTTGAGAAACTTTGCGAAGTGAGTGTATTCGAAGAACGAGTCGATGAAAATAATCAGATGCATTTAAGAAAACGGCGAACTCGCTTATTGCTCATCTCGGAAAGGAGTCATCTCGTAAGCATCTCGAGCGAACCGGTTCCATTTTCGCTCTCGCGCGTAAAAATCCACCACTTTTCTCGCCCTCGTTTACTTTCTATTTCTCTCTCTCTCTCTCTCTCTCCTTCTGCCTTCCATTCTTTTTCGATCCCTTCACGACGTTTCGACCCTCGACGGCTCGCGGGAAAGCTTTACGAGAATCAGACGAAGAAAGTCGACGAGCTCGCGACCCTCGAGTCTTAACAGACGTGCTTTCATTAACGCCACGATGGCCTGCGAGATCGCTCTGCGCTCTCTCCAAGAGGTGTCGAGAAGAAAACATTTCGTTACGAATCGACGCTTAGAAATTAAACACGCCGCGACGGACGAACAACATTTAGTCGAAAGACGACGATTTTCAAAGCGGGATGTTGTCTCATGTCACATTGAACGGCACGTAACAATTAACCGGTTCGCTCGCGTAACCCCCGCTCGTCTACGGGGAGCGGCACGATTTTACCGCGAGAGACGTAACAAAATTGAAAATTCTCTAACCGTGAAGGATAAATCTGAGCGCAACGGGTAACTGCCATCGTCGCTAACGAAAATAAATATTCGCCGGAGACGTCGGTGCTCGGTAAGAGGATCACCGACACTTTGTAATAATGATACGCGCGAAATCGACGTAATCCCTTATGTAATATCCCAGCTGTCGCGACCAAAGTGTTAAAATTCCTGCATCCCAGCCAGCGGACCCAGCCAGCCGTAGCCTGACGCCGGAAACTTCATACATTTTCCATGGTCCGCTGATTCCACGGATTCATCAACGCGCATTATCGCGCTGATGGCGGCTACTTCCACTCCATCTCTGTGCATCGCGTTTCTCCCCCCCCCTCCCCCCCTCCCCCGTCTACTAACACCCGGTGTCTTTGTCCTCATATTTTCAAATCCGATGTTGCAGGAAGAAAAAATGACGAAAACATTGGACAGTGTTTTATTTCAGGGAATAATATCGGAAGCAGTGCAGCGACGATAGAATATTCGAATAATCTTAAAACTTAAATACCTACTAAATAATTTCGCGCGAAAACTCAAAATTTATTTCACTCCTATCTGCTTTTTTTAATAATTGAAATATATTAATAAATAATTTCATCGAGAGCGTATATTATTTTACTACGTAAAGAGTAATAATAATTTGTCCATTAATTTTTAATAAATAAAATATATTAATAAATAATTTCATCGAGAGCATATATTATTTTACTTCCGTAAAGAGTAATAATAATTTCTCCGTTAATGCCCCGGATAATTATTTAAAATTAAAATTTTGACGAGAGAGAAAGTTTAATTTTCAATGTAAAAATATACTTTGCGTCAATCGTCGCGTTCAAATTGTCGAGAATTGGGATCGTTTTTGCGAGTCGAAATTTAAATTTATCGAAATTATATCAGTTTTAATCGTTATTATTCACTAGTTGATGGAATTTTATAATGATCTGGTAATAGTAATAAAGTTCTAGTTGAGCCAGACCGATCGCGTCGTCGTTTTCCCAACGGAAGAGTGCTACACTCAATTAAACTTGCTCGAAATCAAGGCTGGGACCAGCCGGCCGCACTGGCATCAGCGCGATGGCACATCTCATTCGTAAATTCGCTTTTTGCGTACGGCGTGACGCGAATAATTTTCCAACGACCCTTTGCACCGTCGGTCTCTTTCCCCTTCACGCCCTCCCGGCACGGATCGATATTTGTAATTCATCATTTGTATGCAGCGCGATAGAGGGCAGCCGACGCGGAGACCACCGCCGATGCGCGTCCGCTTCAAGGAGAAATAATCCTTCGATATCCTCCGCGTAGTCTACAGGAAAGTAAAAGAAAGAGGGAAAGAGAGAGAGAGAGGAAGAGAAAAGGGAGGAAGCAGCGGACAAAAATGTCCGTTTCATCGTAGGTCGCAAGGGGGATACTCCACGGTTTTCTGTCTATGCTCGGCAAAAAAAAAATAAAAAAAAGCTTAATTTAATTAGCCATTCACATCGAGACAATACGGCGTACGCGGGGAACATCTACCGAGGGGCGAATTAAATTAACGCTTGCAGGAGGGATGATATCCGAGCGCCGGACGTTATTCGAGGGAAATGCATTCGCGCGTCTCCGGATTCCTCGAATGTTGGTTATTGACTCTGCCATGTATTACGTAACATTTCACGCGCTAACGGATAACGTATATTTACATGTTAATATTTTAACAACAAGCTGCACGCGTGCGACTATATGGCAAACAAACGAATGAAATTGTATATTCGACATATTATGGTAGACGCGATGCGCTATGTTCGTCGTAACTTCTGCCGTCGCTGTTACACGATATGCTAATACAGATCTTGAGAGGCATGTTCATTTCAATTCGCGTTACGCTCGTCCACGCGAATAGCGAATACGTTAACCGCCGAGGGGGCCATCGCTATCGCGATGAGAAGCGGCTTCGCGCTCAATGTGGCTCGACGAAGAAATTTCCCCTGACGCGACGCGACGTCTAAATCGAGACATCGTCGCGGACACAACACGGACACACGTGTACAGGCCGTTTCTCCTTTCGGCGTCTCGAGAGCGGAACACTCTCGTCGCTCAATTTGTATGTTAATTCGCGAGTGTTTGTCGGGCAGCGGTCCGCTTAATAATGTCATGTTTATTCAGCGATGATATCGCTGTGGGCGCCGTGGCGCGCGACATACTCGCAATCGGTGTCACTGGCTATCCGCACCCCTCGCGCATACGCGAGAAGGGGAAAGGGAAGGGAGGGAGAAGGTGTGAAAAAAATCAGTCCCTATAATTATATCTCTTTTTTATCCCTCGCGCGACACATAACCGAGGGGTTTCGTACAAAAATCGCCGCTGGTCCTCATTTGCATAAACACGGCACTGTCGCCTGTACGTACCATACGAGCGGAGAGAATAAAAAGTCACGCACGAAAAGTAAGAATAATGGCTGCCACCGTGAATCTAAAGCGAGATACAGCAATATGACAAAACATGAGAATGATATTTATTTAATCGACGCACATTATACGAGCTCGTTGGACGCATTAGCGACCGTAAGTCGCCAATGCGGTCGACGAAAGCATGAATTCTGCCGTGCGACAGGGATTGCAATCGGCATTGGCTTCATTTCACGACTTCATCAATTTTTATTAGAATCGCGAACCCGCGCGAAATATTCGTTTATATTCTCAAATGTGAAAAAGCAAATGAACGAACGTCCGAAACGCGATCAAATGGACATTCATATAGAGTGATAATTGCTACGAAACGAGAGAACCCGATCTATATTTATTGCCGCGTAGTCTATATTTACTGCCGCATACGTGTACCACCGGGTATCGATACCCAAGTGTTAAGCCGAACGAAAATGCCTCACGACGAGAGACCGCCGTCGCGGTCTACGAATTCAATCTTCGTAGTGCTCAACCTACCGTCTACGAATCGATAACGTCGATGATCAGCGGAAAATCGTAGCCGAGGGCCTCCGCTTTCCGCTCCGGCACAGCGGGAGCGGATGGAGCGGCGCCGTTCCTGGGAGCACCGCGGCTCGCTCTCGCGAACAATCCAACGGGCGTTCGACCAATCCCAAAGCATTTCGATCCCTTTTTTTATATCCGAGCGTAAACCCGCCTGATCTAGAGCGTAACCAATGAACTCTATCCAGCGCATCACTCCTACCAATCTACTCACCCTCTTCCCCCCGCGGCTATCAAAGCAGAATCCTCTTCTCCCTCGCAACCGACGCTCGCTCTCGTGTGTATACGCGAGAGGAGAGGGTGGTAGGTACTCGAGCGAGTAGAATTACCCGACGGCCGCGTCGGGCTTCTGGTACCGCAGGCTTCATCCATTCGTCGCTCCGGCCACCCTCTCGCTCTCCGCGCTTTTCCTCTCCTTCGTCTCTCCCGTCTCGCTCTTCCCGCCCTTCCGATCCGATGGGGACAGCCGACGAATGCGAAGCGCACTGAATGTCCGCGAAATACTTTTGCGCGCGAGCGACCATCCGTAAAAACGCCGAAAACAAGACACTATCGTATATCGGAGCCGATAATTTTGCGACTCGACTCGACGCGACGCGCCGCGACGCGACGCGACCCAACGCGACGCCTCGTCGTCCCGTTATCCGGTCTGTGCAACAATTATCCAGCTCCTCGTCCAATGGGACCCAAGTTACTTCCGTCGCTCGGAACTCCGTGCTGTGCGACGGTAATTATAGCAATCCCCGTGCACGCGAAGGACCAGCGCGGTAAATAATAGAGAAATACATTCATTGTATAGACGTTGCGAGTGCGCGCCCGTATACCTGACGGCTCTATGGAAGAATAATGGAAGAGGATTGAATCATCGATCGACACTCCAATAATGTATATGTCCACGACTGACATTAACGAACAAAAAAAAAAAACGCTCCTTAAAGCGACGATCAACCGTGAAGATGGGTCGGTGACGTCCTATCTCGATGTAACGAGGTTCTCCCTGATTCGCCCTGGGGTGAATCAGCAATCTTTCGAAAAGTATCATCGATCCTTGACACTCTCTGCGTAGGGAATCGGCGACCGTCCGTTACTTTTATCGTAACGGATTTCTCCCAACGGAGTTCATTAAGTTCGTTACATTCGCTACGCTAATATAGCGCGTGTAGCGCTGTGGATCGAACGAAAATTCTCGGCGCCTTTAATTAGTGCCGGCAATAAGTAATTTCACAACGGCACGAAGCGCGTAATAAGCAACTACGTTACGGCGCATCGCAGCCGCCGGCGAATATGTGTTGTCGTAAAATACACGACGTTATTCGTCATTACAAGTTTGTCGAATGCATCGAGTTAATTAGCGAGGACTTTGTCGCCCGCTCGTTGCCTCTTCTATGAATCTTCGAGCCCGCGATGCGGAAACATGAAAGGACGAACAGCGGAATAGCAGAGGATAGATGACTAAGGACACTTTGTCCTACGAAGTTTCGTCGCTCATTCGACAATTCGTTTCCGCTTGCTCCTTCTCTCTCTTTTCTTTCTCATGATATAAAATCAAGCTCCAAAACGTTATATATAAAATATTATTCATTAACCTTTACTAGTTTTATTTCTCACACCGCAGAGACTTCGTTCTACCGCCGGGCGACCTCCTTCGCTCAGTTGGCAGCGGTTTATGTCGGCGGACCGTATTATAAAGCTCTTCATTACGCTAACTCGAGCCGGATCTCCGTAAGGAGAGATAGGTACCCATTCGTCCCTTTTTATCCTCTTCTTTCATCCGCGCTTTCGTCGTCGTCACCTAAAAGGAAACGAGCTCGAGCTCCGCGGCTCAAGGCGAGAAATCCTTGATTAGTTCGCTCGGCCCGGCCTCCCTCCTTCCTGCCACCTTTCTCTTCTCCCAAGAGATACGATCTTCTCGCGAATTTCTGAAGTATCATGTTTCCTTTCGTCTCGTTTCCCCCGTGAGACTCGATCCTTTGATTCTCCGAGAGCCTTTCAGCACCAACTTTTGCGAAAGCTCACTACGTACGACGGCGCGACGGTTGTATATATGGTGGTTTAATTACATTCCACATCCATCGAAACCGAAAATGTTCGTATTCTTTAAAAATATCCAGGACGCAAATCGCGAGTGCGTATTAGATTGTATTAGACGGTATCCGACGATACTGCCTACATTACGGAAGATCAACTGCCCTCGATGTTTAGCAATTTGTGAATTACTCTCCATGCTCATCGTCTACATGTGACAGGGATGTTTCTACTTATTTGCATTCTCCAAATATGAGAACGTAAAATATATTTAACACGTTTTAGCGCTCTCCTTCCGCTCGCCTCGCAATCGCGAGTTCCTCCTCTCGACTCCTCTCCTCCTTTCGACCCTCTCGATATTATTGAACACATACAAGGGTCCTCCGCATATTTCTTTCTTTGCCGGCACAGCATAGCCCCCGCGTCTCGCACATAAGTTCGACGTTTGTGTTCCGAGCAGTCGCCGACCTAGTCGCGGGACTGCCGCAGTTGATTTCAATCCACCGTTTCTCCCCTGTTCCCGCAGCTCCTAGAAGTCGCTCGAGCTACCGACCCTTATTCCTCTCCGAGGGAGATTTCAATGGAAAGTTATAGGAAATTCACGGTGGCGGCGACAAGAGCCGTCGGTGTCGGTGAGAGTCAAACTGGTAACGTCTGCGGACCATTGTCAAACGCGCCTAGCTGCCGACAATCGAATACCGACACTCGACACTGGCAGACGACGACGACGACAACGTATTGTACGATCCGACTGGAGGATTGAGAGACGAGATGGTGGAGAAGGCCAGCGGGAGTTACGCCAGCCAAGAACCATAATCCAAGATTACAATCCGTTACCAGCTACCTGCCTTTCTGAGCGCGAGAGTATAACAAATATAATCGCAATTTGATATCGACACACGAGTTGTAATGTTTTCATCGTTCTGTAAACGCCAACTTACCCTTTTTATCTCTTATTATAATTTTTATACAATTCCTTTTATTTCTTATTACAATGATTATTCCTTCGATATAATATATATGTATTGTAAAAAAATTTTGAATTATTTCTTTTTTACATTTCGCGTTACTTAAAATTGAAGGTAAATTTTTACACGCTTTAAAGTTTCTTCATTTTCTTCTTCTGCAAATGCTGCGTATTCGAAATGCGACCATAAGTATCCAACATCAAAGTGAGACTATGGTTTATTAATCTCACCTTTCAAGAATTTCGGTCTAACTAGTCGCGGAACCTATTTCCTCCGTGAAAATGACGCATTGTGAAATTAATGAGAATTCATTCTTTACCAATAATTATGTTCTCGCGAGCGCTACGAGCATGAACCAGCGCAACGGCGGAAACCGATCAACGATCGAGGAAGAGAAGACGGGGACGCTGAGCCATAAGGATATGCAATCAAGCCCAAAGTAAGCGAGTTAATTTACGTGGAGTGTGCACTCTCGCCACGAAACTTGCTCCGTGCACGGCGCTAGCAGAGATACTCCGCCGTTAGAGAAGTTGTAGCATCGAGATGTTACCGCGTTCACGAGAAAGCGAACACGAGAGAAACTGAGAAGGAGAGAGAGAGAGAGAGAGAGAGAGAGAGAGAGAGGGAGGGAGAGAGGGAGGGAAACTTTGGCGAAGGTGGTGGGCACGTGAAGAGGTGCAAGAGGCAGACCGCGCACCCTCTGTCATCTTTCCCTTACTGCAGCGTACTTTCGCCGCCGGTTCCTTCGGCAAGGCGACAGGGAGTACCAGCCAAGATGCCACGAAATTCTACGCTTCACCTTATCCCATTCCCTGCCTACTCCGTACCTTCTCGAACTATCGCAGTAACTAGCAGTGCCTGTAATAGCGTCGCGCTTCTATCGTAAAGTGACGTCTTTCGAAACCCAATTCAGAAACCCAGCCGCTTCTAATGGGGCTCCGATATTACGAGAGTGGTGCCGTACACTGATTCCTCGAGCACCGAAATCACCGTGGGTAGTACTCCCTCGCCACTCGCGTACTGTATAAGTCCCGCTAGAAATTCGGATCGACGAGCCACGAAGAGATCGATCTTTACGGAGAGAACTTGCGACTGAGTTATTATGCTTTTATTCGTGCTATCTATAGGCAATCCAGACGTCTCATCTGGATTCGCAATAATGTCTATCTTCGTGTCCTATGGAATAAGCTCAAAAATATATATTTCTAAAAATCAAACGACAAACATATTGCGCGACATGATTTTTCACATACCGCTTACGTTTTGATATTTGAAACTCTTGAAACAAAGATGTCGAAACTACAGCTAGTGATTGATTAAAGTTCTAGCTGTACGTATATAAAATACTCTTTTTATAACTTTGTAAGATAACATCGAGCTTTGAATTTATAATATATATACGAGGAATTACAGCCACCAACATCCTTCTTTTACCTATGAAGAGTTAATGAGCCTTATAGATTGTAATGCTCCTAAGATTGTATGCCTTTTACGCGATTGAATTATTAAGCGCACGAACTCCCGGCACAGAAGGAGTTGGTGGACTCATTAATTTTTAGAGGCCGTTGCGGCACAAGTGCACGAAGCGGTAACATAAGAACGAATCGAGAGCAAGGGATGCTTTGCGCTCGATTGCATTTACCACGTAGCAACAATCGCGTAACGAAGAGCCAGAAACAGGCACGAATGGAAGTCGGTACTCTTGTGTGCTTAGCACTCGTTCTCGAGTGGCTCGCAATACGCGGGAACTCCATCTCACCGGCACTCCATCTCGAAACGCGCGCTACGTCCTATAATACATCGACCGGTCCCGCCATCATCTACGACACCATAGCGCAAACATCCGACCGCGCGACGATAAACAATAAACTATTTCCCTCGTATACTCAACTGGCTAGAGCCGTGTTTATCTGGGACGTGCAGTCTCTTCATTATCCGTCGTCGTAGCTCGCGTCGAAGTTCCGAATGTTTCGAAGGGATTGAAAGACGTAGAACGCTGTCCTTCGCGATTGCGTTAGGATCGACGTAGACAAAACGTTTCGAAAGCCGTATTCTAATGGCAAAAGTTTGCACAACGTTCTTTCCTGCTATTTCGGCGTTGAAGTTTACGGCGTTATTTCATTTCTTTAAGAAAAACGATCGATATTAATGACAAAAGCGGAGAATTAAATATCGTTTCATTTTACAAGGAAAAAGTTATTTTCGAAAAATATTTAATGTTTCTTTGTTTGTTTCAGGTAAGTTGGCAAGATAACTAAAAAGCATATCGAGAGGACTCAAAGTAGGTTGCCACGTAATAGAAATTGTTCCTGTCAAGGTTTGAAATTATTTTTTATATTTAATCAATGCATCCAATTATTTTAGATTTGTTTCAATTGTCTAATATCCCTTTGGATCTAAAAATACTATAATATATTAATACTGTAAAATTGAAATCAATATGTCATGCCCAATCGTGTGCGCGAGTTGCCTTGATTTACGCAAACGGAAAAAAAAAAATTACACTTTAAATAATAATCGTACAAAAGAATTACATGAGCCTGCCGCAACATTTTAATATCTAAAAATTACTTTTTTTTTATGTAACTGCATCCAATTCCAGCATATCTTTTTCATAGGTTTAGGTTAGTAACCGGGGGGGACACGTTGCATTTAGCCCAAGTTCATTAATTACGAAGCCGTGCAGGAATTTCGCGCACGTTTCCGGAATACGTTCCGTGACTCGGCGACCGCTTAATCCATTATCCTAAGAACAAATTTGTTTTCCCCGATACAAATATAGATACTGCCGACGAGAAAGTAAAATATGCGGATGGATCTCAAAGTCTCCGCCGCGGCAACACGCGTTCAGAATGACTCGCTGATTAACGAGTAGTCCATTGAAAATTTCGAGATAGCAAGGAAGGATAACAGTTATTCCTCGTGTAATTAATATTCTGACGATTATCAAAATAATCTAATTAATCTAGTTAAATGTAAGCTTAATAATTAGTTCAGCAGTTCTTTTTTTCTTTATGTGTATACTGTATAAATTTATTTTTCACGATCATACTCTTGGTTTAAACAGTAAGATTAAACAGTAACTTTGTATTCGCGCGTTGATCCGCGGAAACTTCCCGGAAAATCACGACCGTAATTTTCCTTAAAATTGCTGCGTTTATACAACATATATGTACACAGGCTCGCTTTGGGAAAGCATCGCGAGATTGAACTCGGAAAACAGCTTACGCAACGCGGTCGCGAGCGCGACGACGCGCAACGGGAAGCCATTATCGCGGGCTTCGGCATATGGGGTATGATTATTAAGTGAGAACCGCCTTCGCGGAGAGAGACGATTACGCGGTCTGCGCGATAATGGCCGCTTGAATGGGCTTCATTAAGATCCGCGGTCTGTGTCTTACCGTGGTGTGTATTCGCACGAGACGCACACGCGTGCTGCGGGTCTTAATACATATATACATACTTAATACATAGACGCGAGATGGGAACTTTCGTGTCGCCAGCTCGCGCAGATGACGGCGACGACGGAAGCAGAAGCTTCTATAAATGTTTAAATGTCTCGGCCCTGGGCTGCGCAGGCAGGTAGCTTATACCAGCTGCGGTCTTCCACGGTAACGAGATTACCGCGTCAAAACGCGAACGAGCAACTAACCTTTTCAGAATACAGGTGAGGATACAACGGAGCCGTGCACAACGTTTGGTTTAATAAGGAGGGTATGACGCGGTCACGCGAGAATCGATAAAGGTCGATTTTTCGGGCGAGATCGATTAATTATTTTGAATAACACTATACTAGATTTCGACCTCTACTAAACTTGAAAAATTGTTCGTTATTATAAGATCTATTATTAACAACTATTATTATAAATCTCTCTCTCTTTCTTTCTATCCCTTCTTTCAATTAGTTACGTGTTAATGTTAAAGAAAAATAAAATAATGGCGGTAAAACTGCAATAAATATTCGTGTTCTTCGAATTCACAAATGTATATCGTATTTTAATAACATAATATGTTTCAATAACAGCTAAGAAAAAACATTGCGTAAAATTAGATTTATTTTACAAAAGTTGATAATAAATGATTATAGTAATAAATATAGAATGTAAAGTAGTAAGAGCATTGAAATCATTCCAAGTAGAAAAAAAACCTTTTAATGAAACAATGCTTAAATCTATATGTAATTTCGAACGAGACGAGAGGCTGTATATTATATGCGGTTAAGCGTTTTAGCTCAAAGTGGTTAATGGTGACGATATAGAACCGGTATAGGATCGAAACGCTGGAGAATAGGCAGGAATGGAGCAATTGCATACAGAACTAACTCCACTCCACGGAGGCCGCTTTAACGGCGCATCACTTATGTATCGCGCGGCCTCCGACTTACAAAGCGATCCCCCGAGATTTGCAGCAGCAGCCGTCGCTTTTAGCTGCAGCACCGGAAGAACAACCTGTCCCAAGTTATCGTCGCTACGTGTGGCTCTTACCTATGGTGCACCTGTTGAGCGGTATTTTAATGATACTTTGTCAGGACATCGTTATTTAACATTCGTGTCTCGAAGGTTCGATTTCCTGTTCGTGTATACGAGATTTCGCACACATAAAAACTTCTAAATAATGCGATAATATATCGCTAGGCTTGACGATAGTTTGTCATATATTTAAAATACATATCGAATATTAAGATCTCTTTTCAATACCAACGAATACATTTTTATTATAAGGGAAAAGTTGAAATAATATAAAATCCAAATCCGACGCAGCCTCGATAATTGGGAAAGGATATTTTTGAATATTGTTTGCATTAGAGAGTGACGTGTATGCGCGTATTGCCTGCATTTAAAATCCTTTTCACACATTACGTAAGCCTTCTTCTTTTAATCAATCGTCTCAAATCTTCAACGCTAATACAAAATTTTTACATTTTTCCTTGTTAATTTTTCATCATGAATTATATATGAACTGTGTTATATAATAATTTCGAAATTATTGTACAACATAGATATATATATATATAAATTCATGTGACGTTGGAAAATTAATAAAGAAAAATGTAAAAATTTCATATCATTGATTAACGCGAAACGTTTGATTAAAACGAAGAAGAGGCTTACGTAATGCACGAAAAGGATTTAACTGCACAGAAGATACCGCGCATCACTCTCTAGTGCAGAGGATATTCAGAAATATCCTTTCGCAATTATCGAGGCCGTGTCGGCCTCGATTTGGCTTTTCAGGCCAGACTTGGCTAAATTGGGACGTGACATCGAACCGCGTCGACCGATTAACTAAACGAAATTCTCTCGACAAAACCGATCGGGGAAGAGCGGCTCTTATTGGTTTATAATAAATTGAAGGGCGTTTCGACGTGTCCAACTCCGTGCGCATGACGTCACAATCAATGCAACCGATTTTCTTTTTCCTTTTTCAACAACAAAACGTCGATTCTTTTCTCTCGTACAAGCGACTTCATTGTTACCGATGAACGATCGTACTCTCATATCCATTCTACGCTCAAGTATACTTGTCACAACCACCGTAAATTTTAAAATATCGATATAAAGTGCATCGATTTATCATTTTCGCTAATAATACGAGGGCATTTGAGGGCTTATTATTCATCGCCAAGCATCGATTCGCGAACTCATGACTCGTATGGCGAACCGCGGGAGCGCAATGTTACAGTGCAATATATTCACGTAATGTTCGTATAAATGTTTATTTAGCCGCGAGAGAGTTTTGTACCGGCAAAACAGCGCTCGAAGCGCTAACAGCGCAAATACTATGGCGTATTTCTATACGTAAGTGTGCGGCTCTACAAAACTTCAACAATGTCAGACAAAATCTGTCGTATTTTCGTGAGTATCGCTTCGAGCGGCGAGCGTCATCGGGCGCAATTTCCGTATTGAGTCCAAACTCGATGCAAGCAAGACAAGCAAGCGACGCAGGTTTCACCAGCAGGTTTGGCAGAGAAGCGAACTCTAACTTAATTGACGACGGTTTAGGAGGTTTAACTAGAGCTAGCTATCAACGCGTTCATCCAAAAATCGTTCTCGCAACGCTATCCGAGAATACTCTGTGAGCTACATACGAGTTACGAAAAAAGGAAGCGTTCATTTTCAAAATCCGCTCGAGGAACAATTACTAGATGCAATTCTCGAATCGACAACACGTGCATAATAAAAATATGCAACGTTTTATTTATGACATCATATGTAAAAGATCGGAATAATTATGGATATTTTATTACGAATCAATTTATCGTAATCATATCAACGAATTAGTAATAATAGATTCGTATCAATTCATACATATGATTATATATA
Organism: Polyergus mexicanus; assembly: GCF_030449975.1. Taxonomy (NCBI): domain Eukaryota; kingdom Metazoa; phylum Arthropoda; class Insecta; order Hymenoptera; family Formicidae; genus Polyergus; species Polyergus mexicanus. The sequence continues at coordinate 4,756,771 of NW_027223323.1, forward strand.
GCTGTACTCTTTTCAATTACATTGATCTATTTCTATTACATGACGTCAAGCCAAAGTGCCGAGGTCTTCACTATGCTGGTGCTGCCTGAAACCGCAATCGTGTCTGGTTACGTACACGATATGTATTACGGTTGTCTTTCATAAAGTGCAGCACGCAATATCCTCGACGCTAATTCCGCGCGATACAATTTTAAAAATAATTACATTCTGAAATTTAATTTAATTCGCTTATATTTTTGCAGAAATTTCTGTAATAATTTGGACGGAAGATCATCGTAACATATACGTTTAAGTAAATACAAATGGTTATTTCAAACATTATTAATAATAATTGCATGGTTTGTCTCGCTGACGAATAATGTTGCAAGAAAAGATGATAGCCAGCGATAGAAGAAAGAGAAAAAGAGAGAGAGAGAGAGAGAGAGAGAGAGAGAGAGAGAGAGTACCTTATTACCTGGAGGATGAACTACAATATGAAACAGGTTAGCATCCCATAAAATAGACGTGCCAGAGACACGGAAGCAATTTTATCATGCCGTTGTGGAATTCATATACCCACCTGCGGACGTATAAAAGCAAGATGGGTGAAGCGAAACGCCAAAAAGCTTTTTGAATAGCGCATTCATATAAAAGAAAAGCAGCATGATTGAACTGTAATGATGGTACTTTCGAGGTGCGCACGGCAGGGTGGAAAAAGAGAAAAGAACGTGGTCTCGAAATAAAATTCCAAAGAAAAATAACAAAAGGATAAACGCTGCCAAAGAGAACAGAAGATATATAGCTTTCATATTTTCCGAGCTTCTTCGCAAGATCACGTAAAAATATAGCGAACACCCGCGCGCGCAATATTATTCACCGATTCACCAAATTATGGTATATTAGTCACAGAGTCATTATGTCAATCAATAATCGTATTTGCGTCAAAGAAGGTTTTAATAATTCCCGAGATATATCTGAGAAAAATGTACGCGTTTCTTATACAAGAAAAGAAGAAAATATATATTTTTTCGCAGAGCACTAGAGTGGACATAGTGACGTTTACGAAGCGGAGAGTTTATTTGGTAAAGAGAATCTACCTTGCATTTCCTCGCCTGCCACGGGGACATTTGCGCGACCTTTTCTTTGGTCTTTGCGAGACGGAAACGGTCTGACGTGTGTGCCGGAAATGCACGTCGTAAACGTATACCGGCTGTACAAGGGAAAGACGCGTATACATCTGACTGTTTGTGGTACCTCCTACCTATTCCCTCTTTGAGCAAGGAGGATCGTTATGAAATAAGGCCATCATCCCTCTTCCTTTTTCCCTTTCTGGAAAGTCCTCGCGCGCACACGTGCGCAAACATTCGCATATCGAGCTCTTTTCTCTCTTATGCTTCTCGGGCCTCTATACTTACCAGCACTTAGAAGATGTTCCGACTACGCTTAATACCCATGTGCCTGCTAAAACCCTCCGCTCCCTTTCGGAGGATCTTGAGAGCCGAGGTCGCTCGATGCTCCCACCCTTTGGAAGAAATTTGATTTAGCAATCCGTCTCTCTTTAGGTACCGTCGTCTTTTACGATGTCGACATTTTGTAATTTTCTTGTCTTTTCCTTTGCACGAAAACGAAAAGGACACCGCGATAACGATCGCGAGCTGCTCCATCGCGAAAGCACTCTACAAAGTTTAGCATAAAAACCGCGCGCGAAGCGTCGGCGACTTCTAAAATCGTTCGATCGGACATTCCTCTGATGAAACAGCGGATTCGTTTCTTTGTTGACGTCTTCATGTTCTCTCGCCGCTTGTCCTCGGTTCCGACAGCTTTAATCGAGAAACTCACCCCGTTATTCCGTTAAAGCGCTTTTTAAGTTACCAATCTTCCGTAGCAACCTGTAGCTCGAGGGTGAGCGCCGGCTGGCGTGTCTACTGCACTTCGGGGTACTGAGTACCCCTCGAGTCTCCTCGCAACACGCAACACTCAACTTAATGAGAAGAGAGACCTAACCCACACTCCTAACCTCAAGCCACTTCGAAACGACCCCGACCATCATCAGTATTCGATGTTACTTCGATCCGAAGCAACTATAAGACATGCGCCATATATCCGTTATTTTGCACATGCAAATCAATAGGCATATTGAATTAGTTGAGATTAAATAGCGAGATAAAATTATACACTCGCAGCACAAAATGATAAAATTCGTATTTTAAATATTCGCATATGAATACGTTTAATCCGAGATTAAATCTTCCATAATTAAATCCTATGTTAATGATTTTGCATTAAAACTTATTGGTGTTTATATCGCGTAAACCGATGCGATATCGGAATATCCATTGTTATCGCTGATGAAGATTTTTCAAGCAATAAATGGTTTTACAGCGATTACATTCGATAATTTGGAAGCTTTCCAAGAGATTGCAAAGCCGAAGTAATACGCGAACGCGCTGCAATACGAGCTCCGTTCGTATTACAAAACATATTTATGGACATTTCACGTAATACGACGCATGCGAGAGCGCTGTAATATTGATTAATAATTACAGCACGTAGAATCAGGACGTAGCTTGGATAGACGCGAATTGCCGGTTGGTATATGGACCACTTGTTGGCGCCGCGCCACCGTGCTTCGAATTCAAGACCAAGTAACGACGAGAACAACTTGCACGACGCAAAATTGTTGTCGGACTCTTCGACCGATCGTAAAAAGCTGCGAACGGGATCTCGATTAAATAAGATATTGCGAAGGAACTATGCGGCAATATCGCGTTTGATATCATACTTTGATTGCGAATCCTAATATAGAATTGTCTATCCTATTATGAAAGTAATTTGAAAAATTTTATTATATAAAAACTGTCGAGATATTCGACATTTCTTTTGTATACACGGTGCATCAAATTCTAAATACATTCTGTCCCCTTTTTCTCATTGTTAATTTATCTATATTATGTTTGTTTTATGTACATTTTATGTATCTGTTGTTTATATATGTTTTCTGCATGTATGTCTATTTCTAATTAATTTTTTATTCAACAAACGAAAAATTAATATTTTTTTTTTGTTATTGTACAAAATAAACTCTTCTTATTTTCCTAAATTTTATATTTTGCATATATTAAGATTCTAAATAATAATAGATCGTTGCATATCATCGAATGTGATCCCGGACATCTAATTTGAGAAAACTACTTTCTTCGATACTCATAACATATAAGCACGTACCGTATGACATGCAAAATAAACGACTGAAAACGATGACTCATTCTGTCGCGCGAAAGCAATTTATCAAGACTTTTGTTGGCATCGTTGAAGGTGCGTCCGGGAAGGAATAGAGGGTCCTTGCGAAGAGAAACACTTTACGAATGCAACAGGCGATATGAAACTAACTATGTATTTGCGTAGGCCTACAGCATCGCATACATATAAAATGTGAGCTTGTGCGCCTGTACACGTTACAGATTCAAGGCTCTTTCGTGCTCTCTATTTCTTTCTCTTTCTCTTTCTCTCTCTCGCTCTTATTTTCTCTCGCTCTATGCTGGTCGACCTCGCTCTGGTAGCATGGTAGCAACTGGTGGTTGCACCGGCGTGTCGTGCCAGCGACACCACTTGCATCGTTTCGTTCCGTTTGTTCTCAAATAGAGAGAAAATCCAAGAGGATAAGCGTACGGCCTTGGCTACGGTCCAAGGCCGCTCTTGTCGAATTCTACGGCTACCACCATCGATGCGGCATAAGACATCGTTATTCATACGGTGATTGGACCGATTCATTCGATCGAACAAACCGAAAAAACCGGAAGTCTGGCAGAAAATTTAGCTATTATTATAATTTGACATTCCTCGCAACAATCGAAGAATCTTTTAGAGATTGTCGTAAAATATCAACAACATTATAATATATAAAGCGCGTTGATAAGCAAACGCACATTTTTCTTTTCAACGTGTATATATATATATATATATATCTGAGCAAATACGAATGATTGAAAGATTGAGAGATTCGATAATAATAATTTTTGCGAATCTTTGGCGCAGAGTTGCGAATGAAGATAATTCGGGCCATATATATCGTAGATAGATGAAGGGACCACGAGCGCTGTGCCGTCTCTTATCCTCGAAAAGGCTTCCTATACACATGCATAAATGATGTGGATTCTCGAAAGGGCCACCCGCGGTCTACTGCCATCGTATGGCCCTCTGTTCGGCCCTCGAGCCGACTCAGGTCCGCATTAATAATGCACCGACTGTAAGAACGCACTAAACATCCACGATCTGCCATTAGTATTCCCGGAGGATCCGAAATGGTGTATCAGTGTTCCACGGACCCTATCGCACTCCCACTCTGACTCTCGATCTCGGTCCCGCGGTACAATGTATTTTAATAATGCCCTTGAGTTGCGCCTTGCCCGACCCGTAAATACGTTTCCCTTGTAGTTTCGTAGCATTTATCATATATTTGAAGGGCTGACACAGAGTTATAACAAGCAAGAGACTCCTTTTATTCCTTTACGATATATATATTGTACAACAATTTTCGTTATCCGAGGAATATGAGAATAATAAGCCGCGAAATGTGTCTCGTTAGATAAACATGTGATATATATATGTAATAGTGGAATATATAATTATATCGCGCGTGGTGGACCGCGCGAGACTTTGTAGAGCGGCAGAAAACGCTTTCACGGAACATTTCATAAGGACCCGGTAAACAAGTTTCCTCGGCACGTTTTTGCAGGGATCTTTATTTAACAAACGGATTAAGCAACAGCGATGTAAACAGCGGCGCATCTCTCTGTCCTTACCGCTTACTTTCGCTAGTCGCAAGTATTCTTTGCTTATCTTTTCATTTTCCTGTTATTCGTTGCTACGCGTCGCGCGTTTGCATTATCTCAATGCAATATTTCTGTGCGACTCGTTCATTAACAGTGACGAAAAATTTAATAGACAGAAGCAAGTTAACGATGGTTTCTTTAATAACCGCAAATGTATATAATCATACGGATATATTTATTTTCTACAACTAAGTATTGCGCTTATATTTTTGTACCTTCAGCGGTGATGCTGCATCGCGTAGCGGGATTTCGTGAGAAATTTTTTCCTGTATCCGTTTGCTAAAAGAATAAAACTTGGCAACGAAGGCATTTTTACCAGAAAGTATTGCACATATTTCGCCAGAGAGAAGACGAAATTTTGTAACTGCTGTCACGAAACGTACCTGATATACTTTCTGTGAAACGCGGCGAACTTTCTCGCTGTTCTCCCAGTTGACGCTACATGAAACAGCAATGGGAATTTTACTCTGGACAACGGTCGACGACAAATCGTATGTCCGTCAAACAAAGGGAAAAATGCGACTTTCGATATTCGTCGTAGAACAGTGGCGATTCAACTCGGCTGAAATTGAATCGGGAGGAGGAAATGCAATAGGAAATACAATCGCTTAATTCCAAGCGTTAAGATAAAACGTCTTCAACGAACTTGACCCACTTCCGTTAAACATCTTTAAAAGTTATTATTGCTCGTATTGTAACGTTATATTTTGACCGAGTGATATTTTATTTAAAAAAACACAACACATACACGTAACCAGGGGGATAAATTGATCATTAAAAGATCATTTTTCTATTAAAGATGACAAATCATTTACGTAATGCGATGACAGCGAGGAAAGGTGAACGGCGTGGGAGGATACAAGGGTCTAGGAGAGCAATTACTCACGTCCGATTGAATTATTTACCGATCGATAATCGGAATACTACGACGCAGCCGGTGCCCGCAAAGAAGGGCACCCTAGAAAGTTGCCGATGTCGGATTATTAAATTCCTTAAGACCCCATTGCGAATACCTAGTCGGGAATCGATACATTCACTGAATATCTCAGATACGAAGAACGCCCCCTGGCCATCTAGGACGGATGCGACGGAAGGCAATCCGCTGCGATCGACGAAATACATCTTTTTCTTTTTCGAGAGCGCATACGAGAGCAGTTTCGCCAGCCGTCCGTTGAGACTCTAATTTAATAATACTCGACGAGAGTTTGCGAGTTTGTCTGCCGCAAAATATATTTAAAGCGCACTGAAAATTAACGCGAAAAATATCATTGCCGATCGCGATCGCGATCGGGATTAATGAAACGGCATCGAAAACACGGCGGGCAAATTTATTCCACGCGAGATTATTCCGCATGTAACGGAGCATATCGAGGCAGTCACTGTACTATATAATTAAATCTGCATCGTTAATAAATGTACAGATGGACGGTCAAATACGCGTATGTGGCAGCAGCAACAATGTCCCGTTAATTCGAGGACGATTCGCATTGCGTGTACATGCAACTCGAAAAGGTCGCGCGCTCGCCAATAATTTTGCCTTATTACACGAGGAGATGTCTCGGTGGGAATATCCAAATACGCCATGTACGATCAGATCGACGGGTTTCTCAAAGTCACGCCCAAGGCGATTCGCAATATAGCGCGCGGACTCTCTTTGCACTTTCGCACAGTGAATATCCGTTCCATTGTCGTCGCGAGCGAAGCTTTGATCGAAAACACCCGAGGGTGAGTCAAGGCGTTCGAGAAGCCTCTTCCGTGAATGATAGAAAATCTAGCGCCTCAAGCTGGCAATATTGTACGGAATGACGTAATCAACTTTCCTGCTTCTCGAATATTTAAACAGGAATTTAATGAAGTCAGTCTTGCGGCGCATTTTTCTGTATCTCGTTGCTACGATACGATGCGTGCTCGTAATAATTCATCGCGTAATTACTTTCATTTTATTTCTCTTTCGCATAAATACGAGAAAGAGAAACATAGTCCGCGGAGAGGAGTCCTTAATAAAATAACAACAAGTGCTTAATTTCCCAATTGGCATTACATTATTCCGACATATCGTCGCGCGTGAAATGTCGACTTCTCGCAAACATACCTCGCGCTTTTTAACGATGCGAATATGGAAGTAAACAGGTTATCATCGCGAAAGCAAAATCTCCGGGGAGGCGACAGCTTCTCGAGAAAGTTGGTATATTTTCAACGCGCGCGATCTTTCCTCCTCTACCGGCGAGAAATATTGCTACTCCACTTCCAGATATTCTCGAGCTTATTACTTCGCGCGTCTACCGAGACGCGAAACGCGATACCCGAAATTGAATGAGAGAAAGCACGAGGATAAACACGAGGACTCGATTAACATCGTCCATCGTCATCGCTTCGACCCTCTCTTCGATGCTCTCGTTCTCGTCATTCAGGAATTAACATCAAAAATTTGAAATGCTAAGTTGGCGATAACCGTGTCAACGATATTTATATCGCCCTCGACCCATCTTCGTTCAAAATTGTCCCAAATTCGCTTTAACAATTCATCGAATATCTACAGCTTTGAATTTTATTTCAAATAGCAATGTCGCCGTAAATATAAAATCGTCGTAAGCGAAATAAAGATAAAGCGAAATAAGTCCCTGACATTTTTTCCAATTTCAAGAAAATAAAAAACAAAAGTTTCCGAACATGAAGAATTTAAAGTTTTTCTCATGTGTCTTAAATCTTTTATCTGTAAAATTCGTAATAGATTTCAGAGGAAAAAGAATTAATTTATAAAAATTATATGTTATATACGTGACATAATAAAAAAATATAACTTCTAACGAAAAATCTCTTCGCAAAGATATAAAAGCAGCAAAATTAAAAGGACAAAGTATTTTGATATCGTATGAGAGACTTTGATTTCATCCAATATGTTACAAAAAAGAGAGAGAGAGAGAATAAAGAGAAAAGTTTTGACGTCGGCAAATCAAACGGCTGTGGATGAAAAGGCGCCGGAAAGGAGAGATCGGTGTAACGAACTTCGCTAACGGGATTAACAGCCTAAATCCTTTCCCCCGGTGCTCCCTTAGGGCGCCTAGGTAGTCGTAGGGTTAAAGGTTTAATTACACGGCTTTATCCTCTAAACTCAACGAGTCGCAGATGGATCGATTTTTGGATAAAGGCCACTTTTGACGACTATGATATGAATTTAATAAATGCCATAGCATTTTATAAAAAATATATATCCAACGCATATTTCGAAAAACATATTATTTGATACCATCTGCTATCTTAATATAATCATATATTTTGCATGCTACGAGTAGAACGCAAAGAAAACAGCGGCCATACAAGATGAAAGTCACAGGTCACACAAACTCGGATCTCAGTGTGAGAACAACATTCTGGTCGCGACAAACCATGTCGTAAAGCCAGCTAACTCAGTTTGCTTCGGTACACGAAGCTCGTGGGAGGGCTCGATGGTGGGCAGCGGGCGTACGGTATAAGGTACACCCTTGATTGTGGTATTCATGCGCGATTAACTCGGCCGAAACTCAAACTACCTTAGGATTTGACGGTGGAGGTGGTCCCGTCGTATATATGGGTGCGAGCCGAGAAGCTGGTTAGCGGTCGAAGAGTATCGCGAAGTTCAGTGCCGATAATGGAATCGGGTCTGGTCGCGACCGGCTGTTGGCGTTCTCGACCCGAGACAAGAGAGTAAGAGGACGCCGGCAAAGGCGAGCGGTGTGCCCGCGCGATACGTTCCATTAAAACTTAAAATTAATTCCGGTCTAACGATGATGATGGCGACGGTGACTACGACGAGAAGGATCGGCGCGTCAACGCTGGTTTCAACTACATACATATATCCAATCCAACTACATAAATTCCCCCTAAAATTTATCGCTCTCGGAAGCCCGCTGCCGCAACCGCCATCAACGACGCGTGCTGGCCACAACTGCCGTTGCCGTCTTTACATACATAAGAGGGATGTAACAATACAATTACGCGTCGCATAAACCGACGACGAAATTACGTTTTAATACAGGCCCTTTGGTATCACCCCTGCTGCGCGACGCAAACGTTTTCTTCCATCCGCCCCCGTTCGTCGTCTCCCTATCCCCCCGTTTCCCTATTATCCGGAAATTTCGCGAATCAGTCGCCGCGGCATACAATCCGATCGCCGTGATATCGTAACGAAGCTAATTCATCGTCGTTACGACACTGTCGGCCGTCGACGGTTTTACCCCGGGGCGCCGCGCACCAAAGGACCGCGTTTCACCTGCCGGTTCGTCAAAGGAAAAAAACGACATACTGAAACTAGTATAGGCGCGTGTGCGCTATCGATACTTCGAGAGACTAATTCGAAGAGACGAAAATCATTTGAGGTTCGCAAATGCAACTCGCAAAAATGATACTTGGATCTAAATGGAAAAAATTACATATATACGTTTTTTATAATTACGGAATATTGATATTGATATGTGTGGGTGTGTTAATATACATAAAGTAGGATGAATATACGATTACTATCTTTTTTGCTTCCATTTTATTTAAAAATATTAATATAATATAATATTAATATAATAAATATATATTATAACACAATAATAATTACAATTAATTATTGTACTATTATAATTAGAGTACAATTTACGATTACTGATGCTATTAATATCAAATAGATATATCCAATATATCTAATAATTCAGATAATTGATATTGACAACATTTACTTCAAGAGTTTGATATTAAATAAATTTATATAACAATATATATACAATTTTTTAAATATATAAAATAAAATGTTACACACGTATTACGTTTTATTTTCTACATAATAAATATATATGCAATTTTTGATTTAAAAAAAAAGATGTAGCATGAGTATGTCATTTTTGAAATTTTTTATAATTAGTTTTAATTTTTAATTTAAATTGTAGAAAAGTTAATAATTTTAATTTTTCTACAATTTTTTTATAATTGATTTTCACTCTTTAGTTTTTCTAAGAATTTTAAGGAATTAAATTCTTAAGGAATTAAATAACTATCTTAAGTTAAGATAGTCCTAATAAATAATCCTAACATCCCTACTTTTGCTGGCTAAGTCAGCGAGAATCTGGGATTACCGAATTTTTGGAGAGTGTCTTAATCGCGTACCCTGATTGCGTATCCTATTTGCGTGTCCTACTCGCGTGTCCTATTCGCGTGCCCTAATAGAATGCACCCGTAGCATTCTGATTATGTGCCATTACACGTAGAAATGCGCAAACACATGTTTTACCCAACATATTTTTGCGCCTTTTGATCACGATATTGGTCAACTATATTGCTTCCGTTGGACCTACCTTTTGTTGATCCTGGCCATACTCATTCTGGTTACACCTAATCAGAAATGTAGCTTCGACCTCTATCGGAAATCAATGAAGGAGAAAAATTCCTTCCGTTGTCGGCTAATTATTATCGACGGTATATGAGGGTAATTTCACGCTCGTTTACAGTCGTGAGACATTATGACCGTTTGTCATGCATCATTTTAATGTAACTTTATTTTAATTAATATAATGCCAATTTATCGATCAAAATTAACTGATTGAAATTATAATAATATATAATTTATATTAAAATAAAATTAATAAAACATTTATATTTTATATAATTTAATATATAATATATCGATAATTTGGCTTTACATCAATTAAAGCAAAGTTTTGATTAATATAATATAGATGAATGGGCTATACAAAATTATAAGTATAAAATCGGCGCAATATAAGAATAAATTATTACTATTTCATATAATTAATAAAATTACTAACGCTTTTTTCATTAAAAAAATTAAATAAAATTTATCAATTGAAAAAGATATTTTATATCCCTTTCAAATTTTAATTTTTATTTATACTTTAAATTAGATCTATATGTTTTAATATATATTAAAAAAATTTATTAAAAGTTATTTGATTTAATCTATTCTAGCCCATCAATTTTGAGGCAACGGATCTATCTACAATTTACAATTTACAATCTACATTTGCATCAACGATATCCACAGATCCGTTAACTCAAAATAAAATAAAATTCATTACTCACCGGCACTGATGCGCAACAGCGGAGTTGTTGGTTACGTGAGGCTACGTTGTCTGTAACATACAAATATAAAGTCCAAATTATAGCAGCGTTCAAAATATAATTAATATTTCGTGCGGAATATTTTATATCCGATGCGAACAATATTATAAGAAGCTCTATATAAATATAGAATAATTTTATAAATTATTAATATTATATAAGAGACTTATTTTTTCGCATAGAAACTTTTATAGGATTTATACAAAAATTTTTCTTTCCAATTTTCTTTTGTTTAATTTATTAAAATAATGAGACCGAATTAATGCGCGTACGCGATCTTTAATAACCGATATATAAATAATAAATACTCACCCTTAGGTTGCTCCACCGGTACAGGATGCCTCTCCTAGACCTCCATCTCCTCTCAGTATGTCAGGGTCTCTATCTTGATCTGTAACATGCAAAGAAAAGATCCATATTGTAGCAACGTTCAAAATAATTAATATTTTGAAAATTTATTATTCGCGTTGAATTTTATATTTAATGCATACAATAATATGCAGATTAATAAAATAATATTATAAATTTTGAGGAAAAAAACACCTCTACTAATAATTCCATATACAAGCCATATATTTCGTCGTCTTTTTGTTTACTGTAATAAAATATATATGGGAAGTATTAAATTATATAAGTAGTTTATTATAGATCAATTATTTATCAAACGATTAATGTATCGTGAAATAATTACGAGATATACTATATACTTTATTATATAAGAGATTAATACAAAGTACAAGTCGCGCACTCGATATTTATACGAGGCCAAATCATATGCATCATTGCAAGAATTTTTTAGAAAAAATAATCGGACGAAATATATTTGATCATAACAAAATTTACAATTTTTATTCCTTCGATTTTTATTCGCAATAATGGATTATCATCCATTTGATAAAGATTTATATTTGCAATCACTTATATTCGTAATATAGTTTCGTGTCATTTATTAGAAATAAATTAATCGTTAATTGTAATAATTATAACGATTTCTGTTCCGATTCTAATCGTGATCGCGTTTAGGAATAGAATCAGAATTGAATCTATTTGATCCTTTTATAGATATTTTATTTTAATATAAAGAAACAAACATTTAGAACCTATTATTTATCAAAATATGTTGCGAATGTAATTAATATATTTCCATTACACAAAATAATAATCGAATGAATATTGTTAAACTCATTGTTCGCAGAGAGCGAAAAGAAATTCCGAATATCAACTAATTGTGAACGAATACGTTTTTGAAAAGTTTTATGTGTGCATCTCGCTTTGATGATATTGCTCGCAACATCCAACCAATCTGCTGTAATTAATCACAGTTATAATGAATTAGACAGCGCAATACAGCCAATATATAATGATCGCAAGCCTCTCTCAAAAGTATTGTATGGTCGGAAAATATCGCGCGCAATATAATAAAGTTGTTATATATATGAGCTTGATTTTTAACGAAATTTCAACGAGTGGCAAAATAAATCCATTAAAAGAAAGATTCTAAAAGAAAAGCTGTTATATATATATATTTTTTTTTTTCCCTCTCTTTTCCAAACGACATAAATATAATTTGTATTTTTTTGTAGATCGAAAAGCGTGATCGAAAATATGCATATCTTAATCGATAAAACAATCATTCAATCGTTATCAATTACCTCGTAAAATATGAAGATAATATTATTGCAACAATATTATTTTCGATAATATTATTACACACCTCTATTATAATTAATATCAATATATTCAGATATTCATCGATTATAATCTTTTATGTATTCTTAAATATATAGATAGTCCGTGCTCGTGCACACACACTGACGCATGTCCATTCTAGCGAATTTACATAATTCATCCCCGATAATTGTCTTGGATGAATTACGAAAAATAAATGCATCACATTAACAAATTTTTGTATATAATGCAATATCAGGAATAAAAATTCCATTATATACACAAGTATCGAGAAGAGAAGATAATTTTAGAAAGAAAGAATTTAATTTTTAATGAACGTATAATTTATTATTAGTTAGTTTATTGCAATTTGCTTTCTACAAAGTATATTACATCGTTTTGTGTGTTCTACAGACATAAAATTATTCAAAAATGCAACCACAAAATTCTGCGTTTATTAACGTGCAGATGCACATATATACATACTTGTACATACATTATTGGAACGATAGGCACAATATCGCAATTAGCACTCGATGGATTTACGCTAATGGAATGCTTCGTCAATTCCATCCTCGCTAAGCGCGGCAGTTCTGCGTTTGAAGTAAAGGAAAATACTTAACGAATATATTTCTTGAAGGCTCTCGTCTTTACTCTTCGTAAACTGCGAAACAAGCTCTAATGCCTCGTTCCATTGCATCACGGTACGCGATCTCAACTTTTAATATATTTTTCATTAATTTATTTCCCCGGTGCTCGTTATTACAATTCAGGCGCCGTAGGTTCAGCGTAATGGAAAAATGTCCCCCGGTTCGCAGCAGGGTGGTACCTGCCGACGTAATTGCAGCCATCCCTCATTAACGAAGTCCCCCCCCCCCCTCCCCAAGTTGGTACAATTAAAACATAATAGTAGCGCTTCTTTCCTCCCGTAGCGAATACCGACTACCAGTACCGCCAGTATCCGGGATCGTAATTGAACGATCCAACTAATCCTAGTTAAAACAAAAAATTCATTTGAAGGAGATTATCTAATATTTACTAGTTTCATTATGTGTGTTGATGTGAGATTATACGCTTTATAATTACAATTTTTACATAATTTTATGCATCAGTATTGTTAACTGTGTTACGCATTTTACAGACCGTCAAATATTTAATGCATGCGCTATTAAACATTAAGAGAAAATATGTTTTATAACCAAAATAAATAATGCCAATTCATTGTTTGAATTCTGTTTGAACTCTGTTTGTTCAAGTCCGTTAATCTTTTTTATGCATATATATATATATATATATATGTATATATAACAAGATAAAACGTAGCATACAAGCATGCAGCCTGCAGAATATACCACGTGTTTGATCGTTTTTCGTAAACTACTATATGTATAATTTAAGCTTCTCTCTCTCTCTCTCTCTCTCTCTCTCTCTCTCTCTCTCTCTTTCTTTCTTTCTTTCTTTCTACATATATACATATAATCCGAGTTTGTCTCGATAAAAACTTTTCGATGACGAAATTTTAATCAAAATATTTCGCGTATGTTTCATACGCTTATTATTTTGCGTCCTGACAGGGAGAACAATTTTTTGATCGGAAGATCGACAGTCTGATTAAAATTTAATATTTGGCACAGAATCAATACATATCGCGTTTCCCGTATCTGCTCGCCATGCTACAATGTACGAAAAACGTGGGCATTGAATTTAACGTGCATGCATATGAATCATTTAATGGATGCGTGATAATTAAATTTTGCGGAGCGATCTTGAAATATATGCACGCATTTAATTCCATTGGAAATCTGACGCACGCGTCGATTAGCCTAAAAAATTTATGGAGTCATTTACATGTAATTACAATTACAAAGTAGAATCTGTGTTTTACAATTTTCGATAACCGATAACTTTGGCTGTTTTGCAGACCAATCAAAAATTAGCGAATTTTTAGTTATCTGATATCCCTAGAGATGAGAAATCAAATTGAGAAGAACACCGATCTCTTTTCATGCCGAGATCTCGATGCTTCTCAAGTTAGTAATTAAAATTTAAATTTTTACGATATTAGCTCGGGAATTACAAACAGCTACTAAAATTTCATTTCTCATTAAATTTCAAATGGCCAATACTTTAATACAATTTCAATTTGTGCTAGTCGTAAAGTACTTAAAGTTGGATATGAAAAAGTTATGAAACAAGACAACGCCCAATCAAATATTCATCTAAGAAAGTTAAATCTCACATTAAAGCATTTACATCACGAGTATTTTTCTAAATATTACATAAGACATGTATCTATGCAATATATACACACAATACACATTTATATGTATGTATGTATGTATATATATATATATATGAAATCATAACGGACGAGTATTGTTCTAGAGACGGAAACTTTCAAGTTTGAACAATTAAGACGATAACGCAGCGACGTAGCGGCTTCCCATTGCGTTTCGGTTCTCTTCAACGTTCTGTAACGATACCTTGGGGCAAAATTGCCATCACTTCAAGCCGTTTATGGGTTAATCCGGCAATTCGCCATTTGAACCGTAAAGACATAAAGCTTTCTTGTCTCGAAGCGAGGGACCGTCTTTCCAATAGCGTAAATACAAGCACATAACTATACAAATTGCGCACTATCTTCAAAACGTTATCAGCACTGTTAATTTCATGATATATCGAAATTAAATTGACAAAACTTGAAAAGATAAATATTCAATCGATGATATGCCAATGGAATACAAACAAATTAGCAGACTGTAGATAATATTTAAAAATTGTAGAATAATATAAAAAGAAATAAATCGATAAAAAATAAACAAATTTAGATAAATTTTGTACTTTTTATGGTATATAAGTTGACACAATTCCAAGATCACTTTGACCAAACTCCTTAGAGAACAAGATAATTTCCAACTATCGTATATATAATACGAAAGAGTTATTCTTCCTGGTTAGACATTTTGTAAGTTAATGAAAATTTAGTCCAAGTGACCATAGTAGTCGATGCGTTAATAAATGGAAAGCACCCTTTTACGCTGAACGTACTATAGACGCAATTACGATTGTTACCGTATGTATTTTAGCAATCATTTCTACTTCTTTATACGTTTTTAACGCTACGTATAATATGGCGCAAATGAAAATGATATTGTCCACGACCTCTGATATAACGTACTCTCGTCTCTTATCGAACGGTATTCGCGTGCGAGATATTGTACGTCAAAAAAGACACGCTCTATCACGCGATCGAGCACGCTGATTCACGTGTTCAACACTCGTCTCAGGCTTAGAGTACTCGAATTCCTTGTTAAAACTTTGCCATCGCCTCCTTCCTTCTCTCCCTCTGCTCTGCCCATCCCGTCGTCTCTCAGGTCGATAATCGTCGAGCACCGATCACGGTGAGCGAGATATATAAATGTCCTTCTTTATCGGGCTCTCGAAATCCCCAACAGTTCCCGTCGTGTCTCGCGATACTCTTTCCGCCGCGCTTCACCCTCCCGTTCCTTTCCTTTCTTTCGTTCCCGTCCAAAACTTAATACCCTCGAGTCTGAAAGGCTTAATCTCTCCGCTATTACTCGTTCTTTTCCCTCGTCATCCATTAAAGCGAGCCGGGACGGTTCCCGACGGTTCGGACGGATCTTCGAGAGGAGGCTGATACCTCGGAATCGATGGAACTAATATATCCGCGGAATCAGTCACTGTACGCGTGTGCGTCAGCGTTGATGGTAACGGCCGCCGCGAACCACCGAGCGGAATAAAAGGGAAGAAAAAGAGAGAGAAATATAGAAATAAACGAGAAGGTGAGACGAGATAGCGAAGGGAGGAGAGGGACAGAAGACGGAGATAGAGATATTAAGGAATGGAATTGCTGGCGGTACTACGCCGCCGGATGTAGGGTCGCGTACTTTCGAGGTATCGCCTCCGCCGCGTTCCGGCTATCGCTCATGGCACGCCTCGCTGAACGAGACTAACCCGCCCTCGCTTCCCTACGGCGAGGAACACCCAACACCGTCGACATATTGGACGGGTAGCGGCAAGCTCCGAAGGCCGAAGCTTGCCGCGGGGCTTCCGCGTTGCGGTCATCCATCACGTCGTCATTACGGCGTAGCCGGCCGCTATGTTCGATCGGCGCTCGGTGTTTCGGGCTTCACGCCTGATCGGCGCGTGAAAAGATCGTCTTTCTTTGCCTTCGCATGCTTTTTCTTTACCACAAATGTATCACGTGGAGTTGTGCGTACCGGCTAGTAATGATCCTTCGAGACTAAATTGCGATCCAACGAATTAACGCGAAGAAAGTTTCGGCTCCTTCTTGCATCTTTCAACGTCAGATCTGCTTTCGTGTTACTTTACACCCCAAATAAGATTTATCGATAGAGTATGAAAGGGTAAACTCTTGTACAACCATTGGCGTTTCGTTGGTCTACGAGTATCGAGTATCGAGGGGACAGATACGAATCCGAGAACTGGAAACCGAGTTGCACGTGACGTAGCTCTCCCGCGAATTTCTATCCCGGAGAGTCATAGTTGAATCGCGTCGACAGAATGTGCCAATCTCGATGCGTTCCCATGGGTGACGGCGCGTCGCGGCGCCTTTCATTTAAAACGTAACGCGAACACTCGCCGGACGGTCGGTGTGAATGCGAGGGAGCCCGGCATTACTCTCCCTCGTCTTACTCTCGCGACTGTTGAAACTGTTGTAAGAGAGAAGTATTATTATCCGGGGAAATCTGGCGGCGTCCCCTCGAGATATCAGATCGGTCACGTTCGGATGGGAACGCGGCGAAAGTTTCTCCACCCCCGCCCTGACCTCGAGAAGCTGACCGGAAAGCGTAGGAGGGAAAGCGTAGAAGCGCAGAAAGGAGGACGAACGAAAAGTCCACGTAGTCCGCTTTGCATCAATCGCGAGACGGAGAAGAAAAGAGTTCACGGAGAGATGAAAGATGACGAGAGTATACGAACAGAAGCGACGTCGACGAAGGATTATCTCCGCGAGCGTCTTTGAGAAAAAGGTCGAAGGTTGGAAGGGTGGACGGACGGACGGGGAGGCGATCGATAAGGTTATTTTCAAAACGTTCATTATTAGCGCGCGGTAATAGTAATACCGTAGACGCAACGAAGCGGAACTTTATAAACGCGATATACGGCGTACATCATGTGCCGGCGAGAGTAATGAAGAGAATCCATACTCCGCGCTCCCCCAGGCTTTGTTTCTTAATCCGAAGATAAAACAGGGACACGACTGCGCGCGCGAGTGAAATGGAGCAAACATCAAGATAAAGTAGCTCGTATTTCCTTAGAGTAAGAAGGATCGAATGCGCTATAAAATCCGGCCGGAGTCGGAAGCACGGAGGCGCGAGGCGTTTCTCCATCTTCGAGAAACATTGCGGGGGTTACTGCGACGAGACCGAAGCATTTCAGCTGGCCAGACGAATAAAGATTTAAATAAATTTTGCCCTATTTTTTTCTCAAAGGCGCGCCAGTGCTTTCCAGAAAAAGAAAAAAAAACGAACGAAAAAGAAGACGAAGAGAGAGGAAACTTCATTTGACGCCATTCCCAACTTAAATACAAAATATCGAGAATATTACTGAAAAGAGACATCAATTTCATTGAAAACGTGCAGCAAAATTTATATGAGTTAGAAATTTAAAGCACTCGTTTTCAAAGTATCGTACAAGCGATCGAGTAATAATAGCGCATATACGATGACCGCGTATAAAAATTTCTTCACACAAAAATAGATTTATTGTATGTTGTAGTATGTGACAGTAGCGGGATATCAGAGTACGGAATGAAATATGCAAAGAGGAAAGGGTTTATAAAATGAAGCTAAATCTTTGAATTTTATTCTTTAATCAAAGTAAACGCGACTATAGAATAGGAAAATGGTCACAGATTAGCATTGTGGCGAAAAAGAAAAAAAAAACAAAAATGTTAGCTACCAGATTATAACAGATGCAGCGCGTGAACACCTTCGCGCGATGTGTTTGTATAGTCCAGAGGGGGGGGGGGGTAGATGCGGAGGGGAAGGGCGCGATTAAATTGCGCGCGAGCAGCGCGACGTCATGGAGGAACACGCGCGGAATACGTGACTTACAACAATTAATACAAACAATCGGCGTCGTTTGCCGGTGCGCCTAACGGCACGTGCCTGCGCGGTGTATTCACGCGATGACGGATACGAGTATCGGATACGCCAATCGCGGACCCATTGCTATCAAAGCTGGAGCGTGAACGCATGGCTTAATGAAGTTTAGGCTTAATAAAAGTTCTGTGCGGTGTCCGCGCGAAACGTCAACCAGATTCGTTACGTCGCATCACATCGAACGTGCTCTCTCTCTCTCTCTCTCTCTCTCTCTCTCTCTCTCTCTCTCTCTCTCTCTCTCTCTCTCTCTCTCTTCCCTTCGTAGATAGCAATGGAAAATCAAAACCGGAGTAGGCGAGAGATGCGACCGAGCAACCCGAGGAAAACAACGTTGCTGCTCTCGCACGGGCGAGCGAATATCGTGTCGTCTTTGTAGCCTTCCTTTGTTCTTGCATTAAGCTGCTGGGAATCAAGGGAAAACAAGGGGGACAAACCGAGCGTTCAGCTATAAAAAATAAACATTGCGAGATGTAAAGAGGGAGAAGGGGGAGGGGGTGGGGGGAATGGCGGAAGGAAAGGGCGCGGTATTGTGTTGCGGCCTCGATCGCGAATATGCGTTATGAAACATTTATTTGTGAACGTTGAAAGGTCAGGCTTGTGCTTCCGCTGACGCGTGTATTGCGTATATACATCTCTAGCGAGGAATTATTGAAGAATGCACAATTTCAGCGAAAAATATACGATACAGCATTCAATGCAACATCCTCTTCTACAATATATATATATATATATATATATATATATATATGTGTGTGTGTGTGTAATACAATATATATATCGTTTTATTTTATAAAATTAATAAAAAATCTACGTATATGGTACACATATGTATATGAGACAGTTCATATAATATTTTAAGTAAACGTAGAATAAAACGTAGGATATTCTTTATGCATTTGCGATTCGGTGACACGTCACTGCAATTATGATCGGTCGCTCGCTCTTTCCATCCGCGTTGATCATCCGGCTGCGCGACTTCCGGCAAGACCAGGTGGACGAAAGCTTGTTTCTATTTTCTATTTTTATGCCATATATATATATATATATATATATATATATATATATATATATATCGACCTGATACGCATTGTCGTTTCGAATAGCGGGGAATATTGAGTATCACCCTCCCTCTGTGCTTCCCTCGCGCGTCGACGGTCGACGGTAGCGATGAGAAAACACGTGCAATTTTGCGAGCAGTACTTTTGATGTTTACGATATTCTGTGATGGAAGACTACGTTGGATCGAGCTAATTTAACATTGTGTCTAGAATTGCAATAGTAATATATTACGCTTCTTCGTGTATGGTATATGTGCCGCAAGTTCTTTAACTCCGGTACTCGCTTCTCGTCTGGCATTATTCCATCTAAATGTGTAAAGTAACAAGTTGATGCAAATATACATCTATAGCGCGCAGCAAATGTATGTCAGAATACAATCGCATTGAAATCTTGCGTCAAACGCAGATTCTAAGGTGTTTACGTGCGAGTACATGAGCTACCGCTATAATGATGCTGCCAGTTATGTAAGAGTAATGCGATTAATAAGCACGGATGGATTATATGATGCGATACTACCCGAGCGTCGACCGTTAATCATTATAACGAGACCGCGTTTCCAGAATTAATTATCAGAATTCTAGTTTCTCGATACATCTTCGCTCCCAAAGGCATACAACGATTACAATGGTACGAAAAATAATGAAAATTTTTCATCAAATTTTTCCTCAAATTTCGAATTGTTATATATTATTATGTTACTATTGATATGTATAAAAATCTCTCCGGTTGTTTTATTATTATTGAATTGCATTTATTTATTGATCGATACTTTAACATCCAACAATCTATTTATAATATAATAATCAATATATGATATTTATCTAGATTATAGATAATAATAAATAAACTATGTATAAACATATGTAATAAATCTTGCTTATTTTAAATTCATGAATAAATAATCGATTCATTTTGTAGCAGAAATTGTATTAATTGTGTAAGGACACACAAAATCATCGACGTAAATTAACCATTTACGTAATAAACATTTCAACGAGATTAATCCTGCTGTTTGGAAACTCGGCTATATATGAAAAGAAAAATTGTGCTAAAGTTCGACGAGTAACACGATGGATGTTAATGAAATTATGTAAAGACTCGCGCGCGTTTGCCGGATACGCGTTTGCGGTTGATGACGTCACGTCTCGTATAGAGATAACGGTATGCCGGGATCCCGAAGGGGAATGTCGATGTGCTGCGGTCAGTAGTCACGTCCGCCCTTAATATTACACCCTTAAGTCTACGGGCCTCACGCTCACGATTAAGAGCGCCCTCGGCTAAGTCGGAATCGTCTCACGTGCCGGGTTTTCAAGAGAAAATCTCCTCCGAACTCGTCTATGAGAAAAAGGATGGGATTACTGACAGTCGCACTAATATAGATCGATCTCCGTCGTCAAAGGATACGCTCTGTAATTAATGATATTATCGATTTTACCCGTAAAATTGCCATTTACGATGAAGTATGAATGATTAATTAGTGTTCGATATTCCGTGAAATCGTATTATAATACGATTAAATCGTTAAATTGTTTATTAAAGGGTGAGTTAGCGTAAAATTGGAGAAAATCATATATTAATAATAAATGCTAGCGCCGCGAATAAAGATACGCGTGGAAGTGGTTAAATTAAATGCAGCGTTAATATTCTTACGTCTTCAATGTATCAAATATCATAAACGCACTGAAAATAATATCAAATTGCAAAAAGATATAGGTACATACAAATCTAATATTACAAAGTATCCCAAAAATATCATATCCTATGATTATTGATATTTACAGATCTCTTGATTTTTTTTTAGAGATGGCAGATATCGATATCTAATATCTACGCTAATAATACCAAAAGAAATATATAGATATTTGGGTATTGGTATTACAAGCATATCTTTTATAAATGAAAAAAAAAAAAAAAAAAAAAAAAAAAAAAATTATTCTAGCACATTTTCTCTTTACAAACGAAACGTTGTCGAATCAAACAACGTGAAAATTATCGCGCTTTACGTCAGCAACGCGCGTATAATTCCGCGAATATTTAGTCCAAGCCCCCTATTTCACGGGCTTGAGACACGCATTTTATTTAATCCCGCATCGTTTAACACGCCCGAACGTTCAATTAATTCCTACACGAAGAGGACAAACAGCGCACGCGAGTTGTGCGTACGCACGTTGTTTCGCTAATAAAATCTGAATTTACGATCTTGCATATCACACGCCGCGTTATCTGGTTTTCCAAACCAGTACGACACAAAATGATGTGCCCCGGCATCGTATCGTAGCGTTAAACACAGCGCGAAAGCGCGATAATTGTTTTCAAATGACAACGGCGGCGATTTCCAAACGATGGTTTTGAATATCGATGGTAGCTGCTCTCTCTCTCTCTCTCTCTCTCTCTCTCTCTCTCTCTCTCTCTCTCTCTCTCTCTCTCTCTCTCGCTCTCTTTTCGTGTATGTACGTGTGTATGTTGCCGTGGAAATTATGTAAACATATTGCATCTGTTCGTCTGCAAAAGATACATATTAAACAAATCCTATACTCATAAAATGAATCACAGAGAATTAATTATCAATTAAATATTTATCACAGCCGAATTTAACACGTCCCATCAATCTTTGATAATTCCTTTAAAAGACATCGTGCTATTATAATTTCAATATAAAAATATTTCATAAATTATAATATAAAGTGCTCTCCAAACTATACCTTCGATTTAATAACATTAGCATTTAAAATGTTCGATATAAAATATGAATGTATTTATCATACAACTTTAAAACGTGCTCAAACTAAAATAATAACTTGAGATCGGATAAAATATACGAGGTTGCGAAACTAAAATCGAACATCTTGTTCGACAAAACAAAAATACAGATTGACATATTTTATAGCTTTCGTATTGCCAATTGGTCAGTGGGTGATCTTGGATAAGGTATATCGTATACTGTGTAGCGTATAACGTGTACTGCGTGTAAGGAAACTAATCGTGGATTTGCTAAAGCCACGTATTCCGGCCCGGTGATAGCCGGCGGACGCGGCGGGGAGGGAGGCAACCAGGTTCTCAGCGGCGTTATCATAACTAACGGCTTCATCTGCATAATTATCCGAGGAAAGTACGTTACTTAGCCGTCTACGGCAGGCAGCACCGGCTACAGAGCACCTAGGCGCCTGGATTCCGGGATACCGTCGGTACCGTTTCGAACCCGGGACGAGAGCCTGTCTCCTCGGGAATGAAACCAATTACTCGGTGACCCCCTCGGGCCAGTACGTTTCCAGGGCGAAAGAGAAAGAGAGATCGACAGAGACGCGGAGAAAGAGAAATTGCACAGCAACGCGAGAGGAAAGGGTGAGACGCGAAGGAACGTAGCTATGAAAGGGACTGCGCGAGTGTGCGCGATCCGAAGTAAAACTAACGTAAAATTCACGGAAGTGGCCGAAAGAGAATGAATAATCGATTACTTAAACTAATTAACGTACATTAATCTGCCACGATTTAATGTACCGGATGTAGTCCGTACTCGTGTGTATCGTATCTAATGAAGTAAGCAGAGGAGAAGCGAAAAATTGAAAAACGCCTGAAACTGGAAATGTCTAAATGGAAATAGATGTTATAAACGATGACTATATATGTATGTCAAAACGAATCCCTTAACCCTTATAACTTTCTTAAATCCCTGAAACGACCAACATTGAGTAAGTTGCAAACTCAACGACTTCTGAATATCACAATCGGCGAAATTACGATGAAACGGAAATCCGCGAGAAAAATAGAAGAAACGATGAACGAAGTATCAAACCATGATAATTGACCCTCTTTTGCTCTGTTCCGGTTCTTGCACGCTCATACAGCCAGCCCATACTCGAATGTTTTCGGATCGATGTTATCCGGCAGTTCCGAATGAAGGTTGGAGGAAGGTCGAGGTTCTCCCCCATGCGAATTGTGCTCGTTTCCATCCCCCTTTACTCGCTCCTATACTCCTCGCCTCCAGGGGTGGAAATGGGAAACCCTCGAAATATCTGGGCGCGAGTATCTACTCCCGCGTGTCAGGTAGAAAGAGACAAGATTCGGCAAATATAATAGAAGGCAGAGGAGAGATAGAAGAGAGATGAGCGAGGAGCGAGAGAAAAGGAGAAGAAAAGTTCTTTCCGAAAACAGTTCCTTCGCCGGTGCGATTCCGAAAAGCGACTGCTGGAGAAGCGGGACGACGGCTTAAAGACGGGGCGGAGGAAAACCGACCTGCCTACCGGGATTATTAGAGTCGTTATTTTTCTGGAAAACGTCGCCTGCCCTCCTCCCCTCTCTCTCTCTCTCTCACTCTCTCTCACTCTTTCTCGGAGATCATAATAGCGAACTGGTACAATTTTCTCGAACGACGAGAACGCTTCGATATCATTAGATTAGGACGACAACCCTTTAAGCTGATCGTAATTCTGCTGATCATCATTTCGCTCTAAGGCATGGGGACCTCTTTTTCGTAATGTAATCTGTCTAACGTAATGTACGAACATTATCGCGGCGAATCGAGAATAAACTGACAGTCGAGAGTCGTATACTTTTGATATTCGTATTATACAATCGACGCGTTAAATGCTTGTAAGAAGAGGCGGTAAATATACACGGTGGGGCGGATATAAGTATAATTTAATAATAATATCAGCATGTGCGTGGTGAGGCGTAAGAGCGTCACGGCGCGACACGCAGAACGAGTACAGTGCAAAGGGAAGAACAGGTTGAGAGAGAGAGAGAGAGAGAGAGAGAGAGAGAAAGAATGGATGGTAGCATCGCGGAGAACGTTCGGTGCTTAGGAAAATGGCCGAGGGAGGGAAAGCGAGAAAAGAGAGCCGGAGGAAAAAGCGCGCCTGTTCGCAAGCGATAAGCCAGCCCATAGAACTGCTTTCTGCCGCTCTCAACTGCCTTCAGCTCTCCCCTGTCTAGGACGAAAACCTTCGGAATCGCCTCTCTCTCTCTCTCTCTCTCTCTCTCTCCCCCAGAATTCTTTACGATTCTCAATGTGGCAACTGCCTGCCCCAGATCCACCAATCCCGACCCGATCGCGCGGGACTTTAATATGAATTGCTTCCTGATGGCGACGTGTCCTCGTGGGAGGACGGTACGTCGATATTTAGGATTATCGGTCTGTCGCCGACGACGCCTGTACGACGTCGCGCGACGTCTGGTCGATCATTGAAATACGCGTTGTCCTCGCGCAGCGGAAGAGACAGTCCGGTTGTCGACATAAGGAATTGATCCTTCCGCAAGTTTCGTCAGCGCGATATCGCTGTCCTTCCTGCGTGTATATAGAGATCGCGTGAAATATTGTAGAAAATATTAGCGGGATTTACAGCGTTGCTTATGGAAATCTCGCTACGGAATAACGCCGCTTTATTACATTTCGCGCGCAAGCAGAATTTTCATTTCCCTTCGTCTAATACGCGCAAAAGTTCTATTTATGCATAAATCGCGCGGCGACCTGTGCCTACATTTACATTTATACGCTTCCATCAAACGCGCTTGAATGTTATAGCGGTAACAACTTTCGCAAGGACTTCCCAAGTTGTGCATATCGGCGTGCCGTTCGTCGTGTGTGTACGTGCTGCAAGAGCGCGCACACCGAAGATACACCACCCCACGAATGATACGATACGTCGTTGCCGCGGACTACACTCGTAAAGAGAAGTGCTGTCGCTGACTCGACCGGATTAGAGATGGTAACTAAGCCGTGAAATTGCTAAACAAACGGGACTCGAGAAACGGGAACGCGAGTCGCCATCGAAGTTACGATGTACCGATGTTACGAAGTGAACCTTATCATACCGGGTCAAACGTATCGTCTTATTATATTCACCAAGTTTCAGCCTGCACCTGTAACATCGGAAAAATGTCAAGGCAAATTTATTTTATCATTCATTTGTATGCATAAGCTACGTGATAAATGGTTATCGAAAATTTTTAATCAAACTCAAAAGCCATATCTTTCGCTCTTTTTTTTTTAAAAAAAAAAGCACTTTAAACAATAATTTCCGAGAAATATATTTTTAAATAATTAATTTTTATATTTTTTATCTTATTGAAAACGAGTATCAGCGTGTTTTTTTTTTTTAGATAAAAAAATAAAACTTTTGCTTGATATCGATTTGTTCTCTCAGCTCAAAGAAACTCGTTCTTTTATATTTTTCTTTTAAGTCGGTCCGCGCGGAGATTTAACGTTCACGACACATCGTATTGGTTTTCCAAGGTGCCAGAGTGCGTTCAATCCGCGAAAAATCTTAAAAATCTTTCCAAGTGTCTCGCGAGATGCTGAGAGATCGTGTCGACGACCATTTGGCGGATTTGCCAGTTTACGATCGCGACGTCAGACGATATAATACAACGTTCCCTCCCTCTCTCCTACCCTCGGTACATCCCATATCTCGACGATACACCTCTACGAGGCATCCCTTATGCGCCATCGATATTTATGGGGCTATCTACATATTGCCAAACATATTGAGCCTCGGCAAATGGCCGCAGGCACGCGCGAAACTCCTGAATATTCAAACAGGTAACGAAGCAAAGTTCGTTTGCGTTAGCGCCCGCTTCAGGCACTGATACACCTCCGGGTCATCAAGCAGTGCCTTATTACCTGATTGCATATTGAGCAGAAATGGAATTATCTTACAGTATACAGTTACGTGTTACGTGTTGGCACGCTAGGACCGATTTGCGATTATAGACTGCCGACGAAGACAATCTAACATTAATTTTCGCTCATTTCTTAAGAGACTTATTAATTGTTCGAAAATATGATGCTTCTCTGAAAATAAAAACGCTTTTTTTTTGTCTCGAAGAATTTAATCGTAATAAATGTTGATTGTATGAATTTCGAAGCAATATCTTCTTTCACTTAAACTATTCATATCTCGGCAAAATAAATTCAAGTGGATTCCAAAGTAACATTGATTGGCATCGTGGTCTATCTACATCTCATATAAAATCCGCTTGTCGTTATATGGTAAAGCAGAAGAGAAACGAAGGCCGCGTTTATCATATCTGACTCGAGTCGAAAACTATATCGACGAGACGCACCCACTTTCCTAGATTAATCTAAGATAAATGCCGCCACATTGCCGAAGAAATGGCGCGGACAATTTTACTGTACAAAACAAAACGAAGGAGCGACGATGAAATCGTTCGTTAAAATTGTCATCTATCTTTAAACTGTATTTTGCACCTTTTTTATTTCCGTCCACTCATCTGTGCGTTTCTCGTAAATGAAATGAAAAGAAGAACATGGCGTAATTTGAAGATACGGTTAACGCGTACGCAACCGTCGTAACGTATGCTTAAGATGACACCGATTAAGACAAGATAGGTGTATCTTAGAAAGAAAAAAAAAATTGGAGATATGAAAATAATAAATTATTCGCGGAATATACAGAGAAAAATGTAGTAACGCAGGGAAAGAAACTGGAAGGGGGCACTATGAGAAAGGATTAATTTACTTTTTCTATAAATGCCCGGAAGCACGCAAATAAAACGGCTCGAATGCCACGCGCGCGAAGCACGTACAGAGGGATTATTAATAATGACGCGAACACAGATGCATTTCCCGGTGAGCCGTCGCGGAAAATGTATCCAGCCAGCCGGTGCTTGCGGCAAAATACATGGCATCGCTCCCGAAACACATGCACGTAGCGAGAAACAAAGAACATTTGGAGTCGAAAGTTTTCTGCACCGCGATGTCTGCTTCTTTCGCGTTCGTGCTCCCATGACGCCGACAACGATCACGAGAACGCTCAGGACAACGAAGAGGACAACGGCGGCAGAGACGACCGCCGACAAGACGACGGACGAGGGAAGTTTCGGGAAAAGTCACCGCGACACCTCGCGCGCGAAAATATTGCCGGGTATCCATCTTGGACCCTCATCAAGCCGGGGTCTCCGAGGAGTGTGCTCGTCGTTACGGCCTGTCACGTTGGGTCACTCAAGGGTCAACGGCACCCGGAGGAGCTCTCTAGCGAGCTCGTCGGTCATCCGTCGAGCGAGTTATGGCACCGCTCACCGCCGGTCGTTGTTTCGGCAATTCACCTTTAATATGTCTCCGGGCGCCGTCATTATCGTTCGGTGCCTTTTGCAAATTGCACATGTACCAGCTTGCGCGCGCGTATGATTATATAAACCGGTACAGACAATCGTGCGCGACTCGTTGTCATGGTTAAATATAGCCGCAGTTTGCGTCGCGTTACGCAACAGCGGTCCTCCTGTGCGCGCATTGCCGTCGTTATTAAAGGGTGGCTGTATTATATTCGATACCGGCAGTTTGTAGAATCATGACGTAACTACGATCTAACCGGATTATTATGGCGACAGGGATCGATTCCGTTTGAAAAGATCCGCGGATGTTCAAACAGCTACCCCCCACCCCTTCCCCCTACCTCCCCCGATACGCTCTCGCTCTTGTCTCTCTCGATTTATTTCGCCTCTTGACGCAACTTAAAAGAAATTCAGCACGGTGATGCAGTGATATTATTTAATGCGGAAGTTGAATTTATTCACGCAAACTCGGAAAAGAAAGTTGGAATGCGAATACACAGCGACCGAAGCTGCAAACTTGCTGGATGGTGCGTCTCGCTGCGATCTTTGCTCTTTCGGTAAATCAAAGTAGGACTCAGGCATGACTTGTTTACCGACAATTTCATGCCTTATCGAGTTTTGCATCGCGCAAAACAAACAGCGCAACATCCACAAATGTAAACTTCCTCGCCGCATCGCGCCGCGCTCCCCGATATAAACTGATATCCCAAAACGTCATTCTCTCTTTCGCTCTCGAGCGAGAAAACGCGGAATGAGCGCGACATGAATTTGCATTAATACCACGTATGCGTCAGGCAGTCTCGGGGCGGGAGAAACGATCCGAATTCCATCCCCGAAATCCTTCCCGTTTGACTGCATAGAAAAAAATTGAGGCAGAGCGGCCGGAGGAGTGCAGTGACGGGCGGAAGGGCGAGAGGGAAGAGGGAAAGGACGATGGGGGATGAAGCACGACGGTGGAGTGAAGAAAAATATAGCGTACCGCCAACCTCGATCACTCGACTCTCCGTCGCGCTCCGGCATTAAAAGCTTTCGCTGATTTTACGCTTTGATTTCGTCCGGGTGATCGAGGGGCTACCCGCGCGCGCTGTACAACACGTACACTTTGACAGAAAGTTCAACCGCGCTCGCCTCGACCTCGATTCTCCGCTGTCAACGTCCCGGTCAAGCTCTGCCGAAGAACTTCGCGAAAGCGCCCTACCACATCGTCCCTCTCCCTCCGTATTTCTGTTAGAAAGCAACCTGCCTCGACCCTTCGCCGTACCACTCTCGGCCTCTTCAACATCGGCGCGTCACCCCGCGGTCCCCCTATATCTCTCCCTTCCTCCTTCCCTCACCCCCTTTCCTCTCCTCACCCTCTCTGTCACGGTCCTCGACACATTCAACCCTGCCGTCCGCGGACCAATGTGTTTTCGAGCGAGCCGTCGCCCGTCCGTCCGCTCACAAAGTGGACGAATCGATATATCGCGCAGCACGCAGCGCGCACTGCGCTACGGCAAAGTGGATTTCGATAACCTCGTGACGCTCTATTGCATTTTTATTCAGTTTCACGGGCATTAAGCGGCAACCTGATTACGGCGGCGCGGGCGCGTGGTGGATGGAACGGCAAAGTGACTCGAAAGAGAAAAAAAAAAGGGACGTTACAGAGAAACGCGACTATGAAAACAGAATAAGGGGGAGAGAACCGGATTTCGAGCGCTTTGCTTTTTCCCTCCCACAATTCTGTGTGTGAGTGAGAGAGAGAGAGGGGGGGGGGAGGGAAGAGAGAGAGAGAGAGAGAAAGAGAACGGGTAATCATAATAATTATGATCCCTCTCAATCTCGTGTTCCGTGTTAAGTTTTATGTTTCGATCGAATTACCCGCGATTAACGTTATCGATGTGTTACATAACTAATCGTCGGAGGTAGGACGCATTAATTCACGATAAAACTTGCATCGATTTGACGCGAATTGATCGCGCACGCTGCACTTGGATTACACGATCGCGTCGAGAGCGTAGAATTAATAGTTAAAATCCGCGCGCGTTGAATGTAATTTAACACGTTGATGCAGATGCAGAAGAGACACGCTGATGCAGAACGGCTAAAGGGCTGCCAAGAAGACCAACTTGGACGTAACTCGCGAACCACCAGGGCAAGTAACCGTCGCCATTACTTGACGATAAAGTTCGAGCTACGATAACCGCCGTGGAATTTGGCGGTATCTAAACCGACCAGAACTAACGCGACGCGACGACGAACTCGACGCGGTTGCGGATCACAATTTTCGTTCGGAAATTCCGCGAATCTATTACACCCACGGGTATTATCGCCTTGGGGTGTAATACCAACGTCGTAACGATCGACGATAGTTATCTCGACGTGAACAAAAGGACGCGTCGGCGGTTGTTACACGCCGATACACGGCACGTAGATTGTACGTGCAACGAAGAAAAGGTGGTGTGTTGATAGAAAGAACAAGAGGCGGATGAGAGAGGAAGCTCGTAGAAGCATCGGACGATATATATAGATATACATACATACCCGTAGCGATGGGGAATCATAAGAGGGGGCGGCAAGAGCATAAGAGAGAATAGGTAGCGCGAAGAGTAGATGAGGAGGCACGAGAGGTAAATATTACATAAGATAGTGCGTCTCTCCCTTTTCTCTCCTGCCGTCGAGACCGAGGATGTGTCCCTCCAGTCGATATCAGTTGCCCTCGATACTACCCTCGGTACTACCTCTATCCCCTGCGCCGTCCCTTTAACGCGTCCTCCAGAGCCCTCCTACACAAGGCCTATCCTCTACCTCGGTTATCATCCCCGGTCTCTTTTCATCGCTATCGCGAAACGGGCGAGATATTTCGTCTACCGAGCGGGAGAAGAGACTCGACCGGAGGTACTTTAATTTGTCCCCCGCGAATTAAAGCGACAGCTTGCGAAATATTGTCTCTCGCACTTGAAACTCGGCTTTTCGAGCTCGCGAAATTAGATGCAACGCGCGAGACCTTAATTTCGCAGCCAGGGGGATACGGAGCGAGAGAGAGAGAGAGAGAGAGAGGAAGCAGAGCGCATTACGACCATGGACAGACACAAAGCGCGAAATGTGCTTACAAAAGAATCTGCTCGCGTCGGAAGATGCATCTACCCGGCGAAATACGAGAAGGCTAAAAGCTCGCGGACATTACATCGCGAAAGATGTATATCCCTTTGTGCAATACAATCCTTCTCTTTCGTCGACGCGTGGATCGCGCGCGTACTTTTCTTCATCGGATCTTAACTTTTTCAATTTATCACTTGGCATTTCTGGTACATATAACTTTGGTTAACATGTTATAATTATGTCGGCACATCCATGACGTGAATATGCAATACGGTCGACTTTATATGAACACTCGCAAAGTCGACGAGTAACTGTAATCTACTTATGCTAGCTAATGCATGAAGTTAATATACAAGCTTGTTGGCTTTGTACTTAGTCTGTGAACCTGTACACGCATAAAGGGATTAATTTCAAAGTCTACGCACATTATAAACGTTTATATCACATGCTTCGCATAGCTATGTAATGAATTTTTTTTTTTTTCTATAAATATTATGAGGTATTTTCTGAAAAAAGACGAGAAAATAATGATGCTACAATATATTTTCTTTCATAAGCAAGTTGATGTAAATAACATTATTATCGTGCATCTATTTCATAAATTTTTGCGGTGTTAAAAATATAATTATGTGCTTAATTTAATAATAAGTCTATACCCTATGACATTAAAAATATTAAAAATTATTCTCGCAAACATTAATTTAAAAATGAATACATATTCTGTATATGTAATAAATAAAGTTTTACATATTTTGCATATAAAAGTTCAGCGCTCTGATCTTTGTACGAACGAAGAAGATATTTCAAGTCTTTCTCCGCTTACAATATTAAAATACTACGACAGCGGTTAGAATGCAAAAAACTCGTGCATATCCTCATACGGGAGACGAAGAAACTAGTATACTTTACTCTGGCACCGGAAAGACTAAAGATGTGTCAAACTATATGTTAAACTTCCTTTTCTTTTATATGCGATTTGATATTTTCATTTAAATAGCATTATATAGTGCGCTTAAACGTTTTTTTCGACAAAAAACGTTTTATTTACAAAAATATACAAATATATGCAAATTATAGTATAATAAAATTAGCTGATTAATAATTATGTAATAATCGTATTTATTTACAATTTAAAATGTTCATTTAAAATATTTTTATTACCGAAAAACATGCTTTCACAATTATCTCAGATATTATATAATCATTTATATTATTTATTTATGTACACTTAGCTCGATCTTTATATTTGATTTGTTATTTTACGGCACACATATTTTTCACTATTCTAAATATATTTATATCATTACTTTAATATAATTTATTTTATTATTTTTCTTTACTTTTTTACTTCGTTGCATTATTTCACGTGTGATATGTTCCACACGTAATGGCTACTCGATAGAGAGGGATGCTGTCCTAAAATATATTTAATAAAATATCTATCTTTTTTTTTCTCACATTTCCTTTTATCTCCTCGCTTTCTTTTCCGCCCCTAACGAATTTACCTCATTTCCGGATTTCCCTATATAAAACACTTCCATCGCGGCTTTGCCACGCGGCTACGTCTCGCAGCGTTAATTTGTCGTTACCTCATAGTCAGGCGTTTGTCGGTGACAGTCAGACACTAGGGTGGCATTGTCGAGGTCGCGTGGCCGAGGGTTCGCGTATCGAGGGTGACCGACGAAGGCTGACGCGTACTGTCTTTTTCATTGGCGGGAGGGGGAAGGGGGGAGGGAGGGAGAGGGGGGAATTGAATAAGGGGAATGTCGGCGGGTTGGCGAGTCCGATCGTGGCGCGGATGGGTTCGTGCGTGCGACGAGGAGCGTTTTTGAACTTGATGGTGAATGTACTGGAACCTTGAGAAAGAAATAGGAAAGAGCTACGTATGGTGTCGCCGACGATGATGCAGTCGACGACGACGATTGCGATCGCGAGTAATGGTAGCCGAGAAATAGTGCGATGGTGGTGGTGGTGGTGGTGGTGATGGTGGTGGTGGTGGTGGTGGTAGTGGCGGGTATACGCCTTGCGCCGTTCCCGCGCTGAATTATTGAGACACCACCAGATCGATGTCACAAAAGGAAAACGGCTGTGCGGCTTGAAATGACGGGCTTTCGCGTCGCTCATACATTATGCACGCGACCGTTTCTGCCCTGTGGCCTGCGCGGATGTATTCGTGCGCTAACATATAAAAAAAAAAAGAGGAAAATATCCTCCCTCGTCCGTGTTCGCCACCGTGTCGGGAGCCGTGGGTGCCTTTCGCGTTTCTCGTGCGATTATGTCGCGCTTATTGCTTGTAAAGTGAAAAAAAAAACGAGAGACACACAGCGCGCAGAGGTCAGGACCTCCGTCGCAGCAAAGTCTCTGTCTCCGTTTTATTCGCTGCGCATTCCCGAATGTATAATATAGACAAAATAATGGACAACTGTATGGATAAGCTTATTTTGTAATATAGTGATTATTTCACTGTTATTGTAGTTTTTTATTGCGCGGTGATCCGAAACTTATTAGAGTTTGTAAGGAAAATTATTGAAACTGTCATTAGTGGCGTATATTATATTGTGAATAATCCAATTAACCATCGTTCTCGGAATTTTGTATTGTCTTATAAAACAGGTATTATAAGAGAGATTTCTCTTTTTTATAAAATGATACAAAATAACGACTTTATAAAACTATATCCCCTTTATTATAAAGATTGAATACCATATCTAGTTTTTTGATCAAAAATGTAATACAATTTTAATAAATTGTATGAAATTAGATGTATTTATAACATTTTAATGTCATTGTAAATTATTTACTATATAATAATAAATACTGACATTGAGGGACAGAGTCACTGATAAAAGATGTAGAAGAATCTATTGTATATTTTATAATTTATGAAGAGGCTAATTATTTTTACTTATGTCATATTAAATCTTATTATATTTAGCTAAGACTACAGATTATTACAAAAGCGAACCAAAGCAGTTAGTGACACAATATAAGCACAGCATGGACGAAAAAATGACCAATTTATGTTATGATTAGTGAGAAAAATTTGGAAATTATCGATTTTTCATTTAACTCATTGAACTGTAAGACATAATAAACCATAAACGCTAGTGCGCACCATTAGCAGGGGTAATATATGTGCAGGTGTAATTTATATACATGGATATGTACGATCGATTGGCCTCCTTTGTCAGTTCGATGAAAACAACAGAAAAATTTAATTAGAATAAATATTATTGATGTAAATTTTCGTGTAGCATACGTTATATCCTTTTGATGTAACATTTATACGGTTAGTTCAAACATCTTGGTTTAAATATGTAGCTTTCGTTATCATTAACC
This sequence comes from Polyergus mexicanus, assembly GCF_030449975.1. Lineage (NCBI taxonomy): Eukaryota > Metazoa > Arthropoda > Insecta > Hymenoptera > Formicidae > Polyergus > Polyergus mexicanus. The sequence continues at coordinate 4,791,041 of NW_027223323.1, forward strand.
ATTATTATCAAAAATAGCTACTATCAATTATTATATATCAATTTATATATATATATATTTATATATATTAATAGAATGTGACTACTAGTTTTACACGAGTATTCTGCTGTACCAACACATACAATCGAATATTATTATTAAAATAATAAACAATGAAAGGAAAACCGCAGATTATAAAATTGTCTATTACATAGAGCCTTTCAGAGGATGATACTGAGAGAGAGAGAGAGAGAGAGAGAGAGAGAGAGAGAGAGAGAAAGAATCGATAGTAGCTATTACTCTTCGTAAACTCTGGAACGTGGTAAACAAAGCCGACGCCTTCCAATTTAACGCACACTCCTACTTTATCTATAATTTTCTCAACTGTGTCGTAGAGTGTGGACAAAGCAATATCGCGTAATGTTGTTTTATATATCCGATCAATATCCGCCTATGAAATAAAGAAAAATGAAAAGAGACAAACATTAACTAAAGCGTTTGGACGTTATTTCACGAAATAGATAAACAGAATCTTATATTTATATATTTGTATATACATTTACACATATACATTACAGTAAATCTCTTTATATAGAAGTATTTTTTAAACATAACAATAGATAAGTAAATATTAGATCGTTCAATTCATTGATTTAAGAAAATGCAGAGATTAAAAAATGAAAGCATAATACAAAATGAGAAACGATTTTTAACATTGAAAATTATATCATGACGGACAATTTCGAAGATATAAAGAAGCAATGTCTCGTTCAATGTCGCGAATTTCCGTTTAATGCAATTCTCTCAGAATCTTTGTGGTTGCGTTACCAAGTCTTACTCGAGCTTAAAAATTGAAAGAGCAACGAGGAACAAAAGTGGGATAATACAAAAGTGGAAGTGATAGTAGAAAAGCGTGTGCCGCGAAATTGTCAGAGGGAGAACGAAGTAGGGCGCAGAGGGTTGAGGCGAAACGAAACGGCTTTTTGTCCTCCCCTCTCAGCAAGAAGCAGTTACATAATTCCATTATTTATAGCCAATATCCAGTAAAGACAGGGGGATAGAATGAGAAGAACGAAGCTGCGGCTTAGCCTAATTAATTTACGAAGTATCCGCGTCCGATCGTTTCCCTGAAGGAAATAGAATTTCTGAAAATCTCATACGTCTCCAGCATGGTCTCACAATCGTGGAAACACATAAAGCTTTTTCCGATTATAACAAAAATTAATATGAGATACTGCTGATCAGGAAATCTATGCATTTATGCCTTATTTGCTCGTAAAATAAATGTAAGGGAGATGGACATCGGAGATCGAACATCGATATGACTCGAGGTCATTGTACTTCGCACAGTCAGCCTGACTTTTAATACACCTGGCCTGCTCTCCCCTTCATCCTTTCGAACCACCCCTCGTCGCAATTGTGCGCTATCTAGTAATTTTCCTCCTTCCCCTATATTGAAACGCCGCATCATGACTACACGCGTTTTTCCCGTACAATGAAATCAATTGCTACAGTAATCATCATTTTTGTCTTGTGAATTCTCGATAAACTCCTATGATTATTTCTATTAAATATTTTTATCATTTCATACATCTTATTGCTTGTAATGAATTAATTAAAATGTTATTTTAAGAGATTGATTTCTTTATGCTCGTTCATATTGTTCACGGACCGCTTATTTTGGTCTGTTACTGCCATTTAAGAATTACTATACCCACACAAATGCTTATATGTACACAGCTGTACCTTCTCACATTTTTGCCGTTATTGTGGATTAATATCCATATTGTTTCAATTGTTATTAGCTTAAATTAGTTCGACACTAATAAAGTTATTATAAATTAATGTTTGCCATAATATTAATGATCTTTACTTAACAGCAAATAATCGTTTTGAAATTTTAGCAATAATAAATGAGCTTCGAATATCAAAATCATATATGTATACACGGTCATCTATACTTTTATCTCCCCGAGAAATAACGCAGATGGCACGGTTCTCTCTCTCTCTCTCTCTCTCTCTCTCTCTCTCTCTCTCTCTCTTTCTCTCTTTCTCTCATTCTCCTTTGCTCTCTTTCTCTAGCTATCAAAATAACTAGCTGATTGCGTGTGTCTGCTCGAGCATAAGAGCTCAAGCGCAACGAAAAGGGCAGCGCGCTGATGCCATCGGTAATCCTCCTAAAACTCGATCGCTTTTTCATTTCTTACGCACGATCGATCAATCACGAAACAATCTACTTTTGTATGAGCCTTCTTGATTATATAAAAGATCGCAAGTATTTGCGTTCACATTTAACTCTCTTGTTAAAAGACTTTTTTTACAATGGAGGAGCAAGGAAACTATAAAAAACCATTGTTAAAGCGATAAATTCGAAACATAGTCTGCGATTAGATGGATCAAAGAACGAGAATGAAAATATCGTGACAAAAAAATAAAATAAAATAGAACGCAAACGAGACTTCTCCACAATGAATGAAAAATCAGTGGGTAAAGAAGGAGAATAAGAATCGGCGAGTAAAGAGGAAAGGTAATAAGGAGAAGGTAATACGGAGAATGTTGAAGAGTCACGGAGCGAGGAAGAGGGTCTTCGTAGAGGGAATATCGAGGGTTGCGAGTTAGAAAGGGTCGCTAATCGCAGACTCCGGCCTCTTCCGCGGGTTGCCATGGGGAGAATTTTGCCCCAGCGTCCACGCGATCGCATCTCTCCACCCTAGCCTGTATAGCTTCTTTATAAACGCATACCGCGTATGAATAATATCGCCGGCCCGGATATACCGTATCGCGATGATATCATTCGTGATCAGATTTCACCGTATTCTCGAGAGAGCGCTACTTCAACCTCCGCGATATCATTCTTGAGAACATTAAAATCTACTTGCATCGCATTATCGTATCTTCGCGTTATTACATTTTATTACGATTCCGCGCAATATATAAGTGTCTCGGGATAAAAGCCTGAGTTAAAAACGAACAACAGGTGTCGGCCATCGGAGAATTTCGAAAATATTGCAATCAGGCATGTGACGCGAGGACTCGCGCATCAAAAGAGATGTGGAAATAGGATGGAGAGCTGAAGTCGTCGCGCCACGTACGAGTTTGATGGAAGATGAGTGGACGTCTAGCCGTAAACGGTCAAGGATCATCCGTAAATTATGAAAGATCGATCGACTTCGAATTGCCGACATCAGGTGACGTAACGGATCGCATGCGATTACGTCGCGAAATTTCACTAAATTAATGCGAGAATATGAGCGCGGCGTCTATGAATATTGAATATACTAACGAATAAAGTCCGCGGATACTAGCTCACGAAAACTAGATCTACGTCGACATAAGCGATCGTTTATCTTCGCCATTAATTTTTTTATGTCATGTAAACATATCTCAATTAGAGAAGAAAGAACGACAGTTTTCCATTGCAGAAACATAAAAGTTGCAAATATCTAAAAAGTTATCTATCTAAATCATTCGTATTAGTATTCAGCTTTTCTATTAAGATGGCACACGAACATATCCAGGTATAAAGAAGTCGATATCTCTTCGAATGTAACACGTCTGTCGAAAGATCATTCGTCTTGCGCGGAGCACATCACGAATTCATGGAATCGATCTTGCCACAATAGCAGACGTAAAAGTGATCGCGAAGCATCGCGCGGATGCAGGAATGTGGGAACAGGCGAATGAAACGGTGAAACTTCTTTTTTTTCTCGCGCGCTTCACGGCCCGCGAACTTTTCGCCATTTTCGCACGAGATTGATCGCGTAATCCATAACATCCGGGCTCCCGCACTTTCCATATCGACGTTCGAGTTTCGAAGTCCTTCCTAGACCTCATCGTCCTGAGGCAAAGTTCGCCGAAGTCATCAAAAAGCAACGCGGCCTGGTTCGTTGGAGTTTTCCTTACGAACTTTCACTTGCTTCTCCTTTCCTCGTGCGCGTCCATCTTCACCCTTCGCCGCTGGGTAAATACTTCGGCCTAGTCAGCAGCTCTGGAGCACGCTGCGTTTTGCAGACTCTTACTTTACCCTCTTAGTAACTCACAAACGCGATTCAACTTTTTCAACGACGAATATCATCGTAATTTCGAATTAGATAATGCAATTCCGTGCAGAAAAATCACGTAATAATATCTAAACGTCTAATTATTAATGAAGTGAATTTAACACAGATTCAAATGATTTATAATTACACATGGATCACTTAATTTTTGTTATAAGCAAAGATAGAATTTATTTTTTAATAAAACTCTTTCCTAATAAATAGAGTAAATAAGTTATACATGTATATGAAGTGTATATGACATGAGTATCACAAATGAAATAATGATAATAATGATTAATCAAAGTTGATAAATATGACATAAATTATGCATAATTAGATATTTAATTCAAATTAATTCTGATATTATATTAGTAGTAAAATTCGTTTTTTTTTTTATTGGTGTGCAGTGTATTCCGGAAATCACGAACATTAAGAACGAAACACAACGTCCGTAAAGTGGATCGCGCATTAAACAGCCGACCGATGACCACTCTCTCCCGTCTATTATCGCTCGCTTACCTACTACTGCAGCGAATAATTCGAGGGAGACAGACGTTTCGCACGATATACCCCGCTACGATCGTACTTCGTTAAAGCCAAGTCCGTAGCCGACGATCATTCGTCGTCGCATCTCGTCCTCGTAGAAGCAGAAGCGGTCGAGCCACTATCCAAATCCGCTATTATCGGAACTCTTGCCGCCTCGGTAGGTACCTACTCGTGAAATCGTTGATGGTAGAAGAAGAGGAAGATGGATAAAAAGAGAAGAAAAAAAGATATACGTGAACTAGGCAGAAGAAGGATAGAGAGAGAGAGAGAGAGAGAGAGAGAGAGAGAGAGAGAGAGAGAGAGAGAGAGAGAAACGATCGGCAGATGGGAAAGAAGGACAGATATAGAAACGGCCGTAACGTCGGAAGAGCCAGCAGCAATTTCCGGTGGCCTTTGTACGCCCTTTAAAAACGCGAACTGCGGATGATGTCAGTAGAAAGTGGGAGGAAGGGAGGGATATGACGAGAGAGAGCTTGGCAGAGAGTTTCGCGAATGTACGTACGAGTGGTCCTTCTGGACCAACAAATCCCCCGAACGAAAGGAGGGAGCGAAGTCGAGAGGTTAACTGCGGGTCCTTTCGCGTCCTTCCTCTCCATTCGCTTCCTTTATTTTGCCTCCTTTCGAGCGATGTATTCGGGGATCCGAAATGCATCTCCTTACGCTTAAGCACTCGGCAAGATAAATTTTCGCATGAATAGCGGGAATTAAGCCGGATCTCTCATACGTCACTTACAGACATTTCATCTGGCTCCGTCAAGCGGTGATTCTTTCTTCACGAGAGATAATGTTCGATGGTGACCTAATTTCATCGCGCGAGGAACACCGCGTAATATCGCACACAAATACGATCGCGATAGTAATTTTGCGAGTTGTAATTTTGTTATTCGTGCTTAAGTTCTTCCAATATAATTTATTGTGTTCGACATACACGAAAAAAAAAAAAAATACAAGATGTCGTGTATTCTACGTTAATAGAGATATCGCCTCATCTCATCTCGTGAAACAAACCTAAGTCTCGGAGAACGTTTACCGATTACGACTTCGACCTAGAACAGATCCCCGCCTACTGCCTTTCCATAGGATGCGTAAGTGTATACACACATATATACATCCCTTCCAGGATAGAATCCCGATCCTTAGTTCCGAAGCCCCAGCTTCTCTCCTCTCGTGTTCTAGGTTTTTTTTCTTTTTTTTTTCCTTCAGGGACTACAAGCACGGGGATCCTGAAAACGCACGCACGCTCGTTTGATTGGCCGAATGTTACGGGGTTCCGCCGATATAGAAGGATAGAGAAGGACGCCGAGAAAAAGACTACGATACCACGAAAGGCGGAGAGCCAAAAGAGATCGAGGAAATGCGTAAGGCGGAGGAGAGATAAAGAGGCAAATATAAAGAGAGAGAGAGAGAGAGAGAGAGAGAGAGAGAGAGAGAGAGAGAAAGAGAGAAGCGTATATCGGCTGCTTCGAGGGTGCGTGGGCTTTCTCGCAAAGGGTGCGTAGCGTTCGGAGAGGGGGACGCACGTAGGGGATAAGAGGGAGATTTACGAAGGGTAAGAGGAGCAGGGAGGTTGGCGGGAGAAGGGAGCGGGGACAGACGAGGACGGAGGTGGAGGAGGAGGAAGAGGAGGGGGAGGGGGAGAAGGGGATAGTGGTCGAGAGGGTGGGTAGTGGGGGATGAAAGGGAGAAAACTAGAGGGTGCGTGTAGGCCTGGGGAATCAGTCGCGGGCGAGCTGCGTTCGGGGTTTTATCTATAGCTCTTGTCCTCTCTATCCCTTTCGCTCTCATCGTCGCGCTCGCTCGTGCTTTTCTCTCTGCGCGGACACGCGTGGCCGAATCCCGCGTACTTACGTATTTACGTATCAGCGAGGGCATCCGAAATTATCGCTTGCGCTCAATGGAAAGAAAAAGGAGAAGAGATAAACGACGAGAAAACTTATAGATATCCTCTAAGAATTTATCCGGTGTGCCGAACTGGATAATAACGCGATTCACCGCAATACCGATCCGGATCCTTCACGTGGCGCGAAACAACGTGCTACATCGACGAGATATTTGGCGCAAATTCTTCATTTCGCGCTGTGATACACGCTCGTGACGCGCGTCGATTACAATCGACCTCATTGTGCGTTCGCGAAGACGAGTGACAGTTTCGTCGGAAAAGTTCGCGGGTCGTGTTCCCGCCAATATCACGATCATCCGCTTTTGATTGTTCACCAATGGTTCATATCCTGGAAGTGGTATCGTCGCGTCGGAACGACCTGCAAATGGTGAGTGCGCTTGCGCGAATAGTTTTAAATTTCTCCGACCACACTACTACTCCTCTCTCCTAATGAAGGAGGAGGAAGGCATCTGTGGCCCACGTGTCATTTGGACGAAGTTGTGTGTGTGTGTGTGTGTGTGTGTGTGTGTGTGTGTGTGTGTGTGTGTGTGTGTGTGTGTGTGTGTGTGTAAACATTTGTCACCTCACACATCGCAGAGAAAACGCCCGCTATTCTCTGAACGACGAATCGATCGATCGACGCGGATCACGAGATGGAATTAGGCCCCGCGGATGTCGGATTTCTTCCCGAGCCCCCGTACGAGCATCTGTGATGCGCGCATCAGGATTCAAGTCACGTAGCCGCTTTCGACGTACACGACTCGACGTATGCGGAAATGCTGCACGGGGAGATCGTAAAAGCGAGACGTCCTCCTCTCCCGAGGAGAGGAACGACGTCGTGGAAGACGTCGTCTTGACGGGCACGCGTGAAAATGCATATGATTCTCGCGAGTTTACGACCGGCTGTCGATTTCCATGGATTCCTTTCCCTCGCCCCCTGTCTTCTCTTTTTCCCGTTGGTGCCTTATCGCGGCTCTTTTGCATCGTAAAAGATTCTCGCATGTTTACGCGTGACTATTTCTGACAGCCTGCGCGCGCAGACGTGGATATAACGGACGCGTATCTATCTACCCATATGTCGCGCAGCAGCTTCTGCATGCGTAACGTTTACAATAACACCCTCGTCGCGCCAGTCCCCCTGCGGTTCTCCTCTTCGCCATCCCTTTGCATACGTTAACGGCAACACGCGAACACGACATACGCGCGATTCGCGCGCACGCACGCTAAGATACAAGAGCAGCTGTTTCGCTGCCACGGGTGTGTCTGCGTTCGGTCATTCAACGGTTTGAGAGGGGGAATTGCCATGCGTTTAAGTCTAATTAATCGCGCCAATTTTCTATTTTACAGCACGTGAGTCATTTTGAATATTACGACAAGTATGCTTTCGAAGAATCCAGCGATCCTCCTTGCGTTTCTGAGGAATGAATTTAATGGACCGTGTTTATTAAATAAACTGATTTCCTGATACATGAAATATATTCCGTGTGCAAACATAAAGAGATGAGATTAATTCCTGCATTGTAAAAGAAGCATCGCGATTATATAATATTTTATAGTCTATTCGCGATTTAAATGAGATTCCGAAGAAACGAAGATCACTTGTCAAAATAGTGATTCGTCAGGCAACCGCGAATGAATTTTTCAGGCTCCGGCGTTTCTTTTATTCACGATAGAAGATTTCATCACTTTTCGCACACATCGCGTATATACATATATGTATACGTATATGACGCGAAAACATTACGCAATTGTATCGGAAACTCCATTGTACGCCGAGGCACGTGACGAGTTCTCACGAGACAACCAGGACTGGGTATTTACACGGAGACACATGCATCAATTAATGCGACAGCACACGTGAATGTGCCGACGCATAACGCCGTTGATAATGTGGACCGCCACATGGCCGCACGGCACATCAATCCTAAATCCGGATGCTGGCCCATCTCCGATAATAAACCGTCTCGTACCAGACGACGAATCCGGACACCCCGACCCAGTATCTAGACACGTTTTATGCGCGATTAAAATTCCTGATAGCGCGAGCGTGCGAATGAGACAATTGGATAGTGAGCGAAAGAATTTATCATCGAATTTACAGATTTGATCCGTTACCCGTGTCTATCTGTGGTAATTGTTACAGCTCTTGGATTTGATTCGGGTAAATGTAATCGTCCATCTCGAGAAAATTGGAATTTCAACATTCGGTCGAATGTAATTTAAAGCAGCGACGTTGAAAGATTTCGTCATGTTCATTGTTAGCTTCTGCGCAAAATTCGTGACTCTTTGTGACTCTTTTATTTTTTGATCTGAAGTTTTCGTGGAATATTTTGACATTTTTCTTTTTCTAATCACGCTTTTTCACGCTATTCGTACAATACGTCGATTTCTTATGCACGAGGGGACAATCTACCGAAACAGATCATGTAGAAGCGATGAAGTTTTCGATGCTGTTACGACTGTAACCCGCCAAAAATGGGCGGCGATCGAAGCTCGAAATGGCGGTACGTGACGACGGAACCGCGTCAAAGAGCGCTGTAAACCGGGGCAATCGCATCCCGCCTCGCGATTTTCCGAACGTTTGTCGAGCCGACTGCCACATCCAACGCCCCGGCTCGCTACCGCAGAGCCGTGAAATAGAGAGGCGTATAACGTTTGACATTTAATGCGCGCCGAAGCATTGGCTTAGATTACAATCGACGAACGGTGATTGGCCCGAAGAGGGGCGCGAAAGCTCACTCGACTCGAATGCTCTTTCAATTGAGGGGGTTAGAGGGGAGCTATAGTAGTCGACGCTCAAATATTTGTAAAGCGTTAGGGAAAAAAACTGATGGAGCCGAATAAAAAAAAAAAAAAAAAAAAAGAGAGAAATTGAATAGGCGGGAAAGCGAATGCTTTATACCTCGTACAGGTAGGAGCGTGTACAAAAATGCGCCGACCGAACCCCTACATCAGAGTATGGTTACGAAACGGGCAAAAAGCGCAAATTCCCGTTTCGAGAGAATAGGTTGCTTTGCCGCATCGTATCGTAACCCAGCAACACGCAGTAAAGAGATATAGGATAGCGATACGCCAATCGTTCGATTTTTCTACTTGCGCATCTGAATTTTAGCGCGATGTCCCGGAAAAACACACACCGACATAACTGCCGTGGAATTGGTTTTCTAAACTTGCGTTTTTATTTAACGAACACGGCGCAAACGCGATCATCCGCGCTCAAGGTCCAAAATGAAAATGTTACATGTACGCCCGTTAGAGTCAAAAGTTATTTTGGGTTCCTTTAGCGAAACAATTTGCGTGTATAGATATCGGTACGTAGCAATATTGCATATGCAAAATTGTGATCAAAGTGTTTTTATTTTTTTGTTTTCTTTTTATTTTTTTTGTTTTAGTAGAAATTGAATATAAATTTTCGCGAATAGAATACCATTTAGATATACGATTTAGATATACAATAGAGAAATATCACTATCAATTATTTGTGATTGTAAAAAAGAATTATTCTTTAGAATTTGCTGTTTCTCTTGAGTTTATCTCATTATTATATAAAACGTATTTATAAAAGATTTGTCGTAAATGGAAAAATGTGAAATTTTGCTTTATATAACGAAAAACATTCTTTAATTTATCATTATTTTATTATTTATTATAATCTCATTTTTTATTTGTCATGCAGCCTGTCAAGAAATCCTGAAAATATCTTATTGTTAGTAATTTTTTGTTAAAGTTTAATTATTTTTAAATATATAATCTTATATTATTCAGTTTTAAATTATTTCAATTTGAATTTCGAGATCTATAAGCACGTATGTTTTTTAGGGAGCTATTTTCAATAAGCTTATCAATTGATTATTTCGATTCTGTTGTTGATAGATGATTGTATCCGCGTTAGTTTGAACACACATGGCCCGCGTACGTTCATCACCTTTATATGGCTTGACGTTCAATCACGCGGCACTCTGCTCCTGACAATAAAACGCGGATTCTATTTATAATCATGAAACTGGTGAATCGCAGGTGCGCGTTTATTCGATTCTGCAGTGAATCGCAATCTGTGGACTTGAATTGCGAGTTATCACTCGGCCGGAGACGCATTGTTTAACCGTGTCAAAAAATGACGCGGATAACGCGTTAAGCGCGTGCGATACTGCCGACAAATTCGCTTGGGATTTTGACGAAACACAGTACGAGTCGAACAATGGAATGGCTCTCGCGATCGGTCGATTCTAGGCCGATTCAAAGAAATACACGAGCTCTTTCAAAGGGCCAGCAACACACAAACGGAACATCAAAATATCAATTGTCGAAGCAACGGTATTAATTACGGGTTGCAATTAATTTCCCAATTAGATCTCGACTGGGATCCATTTAGATGTAATCTGCTTGCTGGCAGCTCATCCTCTTTCCGCGTTCCCTTCACTTTGGTATCTCCCGCGCAGCATCCGATGCGAACACACAGACAACTGGCAGTCGCTCCGAAGCAGTCGACAAATTAGCCGTATTAACGGATACGACCGCGAACGCAGATTTCGCACAGTTTAGCATGCAGTTCTCCGCTTGATACCCACGCGAAGGATTATTCAAGTTAATTCGAGCCAGACACTCGCGAGCGCACCAGTAGCAATTAGAATAACTGAATTATGTAACGAAAATGTCGAGAGAGAGAGAGAGAGAGAGAGAGAGAGAGAGAGAGAGAGAGGCTGTAGTCGCCTAACCACATCTTCAGCACGCTTTGACGTCTTCGTGCTCGTTGATGCAATCATCCGCAATAATATGCCAAGGGCCAATCGCGAATCTCAAAATTTACACAATGAAAGATACTTTTTTCATAAGAAATTAAAATAACTTAAAATTAAATTGGATAATTGATGATACTGGAGCATTATTTTTTTTTTTTCTAGAGAAAAAGTATAAAAATTATAAATAAATTTATCACTCGAGAAAGGGATCCACGGAGATCTATAGCCCATTATACGATCACAATTGATATTAACTTGCCCAAGGGTAATCAAGTAATGAATACATCGCCGGCAAAGACCATACGTATATAAATCATGCCGGCGGAGAGGATGCCGGGGTTACAGGGCGAGCCCTTATCTCCAATCAGTACATTGATTGCACGCAGGCAGGTCAAATACCGGCAGCGCTACTCGGTAGCTCGGCAGCCTGGCACGATAGCTTATTCAATTTCCGAAACGGCATTCACCATTCAATTCGGCGGTTATCAATCTACGCCCATCCCCTATCTGGATTTTGCCTAGCTTTCTAGAAAGTCGCGTGTAGTCATCTCGAAAGAAGAGGCTCGATTTATCAATGAGTATAAATTGAGATATAAATCAAGATTGTCAGTCGCCTGATCATTTTACGCGAATTCTCGAATCTCTCAATCGCGATTTGATAATGCGTCACGCGTAAACGTCAAATCGGATACTTCAACGTTATTCGATCGTATATATTAGGTGTACAACTTTGCTTCCGCCGTTTTTTTCCGAAATTCGAGGCTTTATTGTAAAAAACTGGTTATACATTTACGATTCGTTTTGAAATTGCTTGTTGAGTCACTCCCAATGATCGTGCCAATTCTTTTTGACTTCAACTCGAGTCTTCATTAAGTAATGCCTCCAATTCTGCATCTTCGAAAACCTTCTCTCTTCCACCGCTATGCCGGTCTTCGACGTGAAAATCATCGTTCTTGAAGCGTCGAAACCACTCACGACACGTTCTTTCACTAATAGCGGCTTCACCGTAAGTATTTGAGAGCATTCGATGAGCCTCAGCCGCAGATTTCTTCATATTGAAGCAGAAAATTAAAATCTCCCGCAAATGACGAGAATTTGGCTCGTAAACTGACATTTTCAATCGAGAATAACTTTATGATGCAGACGCAAATCGACTAATGTTTCTATGGGGTTATGTTGACAGATGCCCAAGTTTATTGCATGACGTCTATGATTTTATTTACGTCTATTTATTTCGACCACTACTTACCGCTAAAGCCTAAAGCATCTATAGGAAAACGGCGGAAGCAAAGTTGTACACCTAATAAGTCAAGGCAAAGATCGTTCGAAAGAAAATATTTGAAACTAGAAAAGTGTCTCTCTGTGTCGCTGGTTTAATGAGCCAAAGTTCTACCGCGAGCACAATGCGCCATTAACATTCGGCGCATTTGCCACGCGCGTGGCTATCATTCAGCATCTACCGTTAGCGAGCACTTTCTCGCAGTGTACATAGATAATCGAGCTTAATTAATTGCTCGTGATGCGCGCTCGGGGCTCAGCAAACACATTTACTTATTACCATCCATCTTGAGCTCTACCTCTCAAGAGGATCGATTTTCCAAGTGCACGCGGCTGATGACACAAATTGCCAAAGGGTCGACGCTCGATCGTAACACGAGTCGTTAAATGGAGGTGCGGCTTTTTCTCTGTCTTTCTCTTCTTCTTTCTTCTTTCTACGAAAACATAATGACGTTCCACTGAAAACGTACTTAATTATCTAGCTTCCTGCAGCATCGTCCCAAAAAGTATCAAAGTTAATCGCGAATCCAAAACGGCTTTTATGCATGAGCTGGGCTGGAACTATCCGTCCGTTTTGCATATAATGCGTGCGGCACGCGCAGTGTTCTTCTCTGCGCGTGTTAACTTTAATCTAAAATTCCTTCGCGCGAGATAACACGCGTCAACGTATTCAACAAGCGTGTCGCTGCCAATTAATACGCAAAAAGCATCAACTTTCAATTTTAATAACTCCCGCGACTATCCCGCTCTCTCGCATTTGACATTTTCATAAACGTATAGTGTTTACTTTTCAATAACGTAATATATTTCGAAATGATGAGATTAACGTATATATATATTTATCGAAAATATAATGGCCTGCGATACGATGTCGGCCATGGTAATCGTTGTGTCCGACGAAGCACGGTCTGTCCGAGCGGAAATCTCTCTCCCCCGATCGTTATTGACTGGTACAGATCCCTCGGATCGTAAGTGCCATTTACACGATGCATTCAGCGTTAAACTCGTCCGGAGAGACAAGGCGGAGAAACGGAGCGTCGTATCTCAGTTCCGGTATCTATACGGACGCCGGGTACCCCTGACAACAGGGCAACAACAAACGCCTAATGGCCAGTTCTCGACTCAAAGTTTAATTTCCTGACCAGCGGACAGTGCTTAAAGTGACCTTCCCTCTCTCTCTCTCTCTCTTTCTCTCTCTTTAGCTCGATCTTCGTCTCCCTCTTTCTCTCTTTCCCCCTCTTGCTTGTCGTCACGACCGTTTTCTCTCCTTCCGTCGTCCCTGCCGCGCATGCCGGTCTCGGGAATCGCGACCGGACGTACAGCCGCCGCTATGAAATATTAAAGAGTTAATGGCGACCCACCACACGGAATCGCGAGTAATTACCACCTGACAGTCGCGTATCGCCGGATTAATCGATAGTGTGGAGTTTGATCTCCCGAGACGTTGTTAATTGCTTCTATGTTCGAGAGACGTGCAATCTCTCGTTTTTCCGTTCCTTCGTGACACGAACACGATGACGCGTTGAAAATTTTTCTCCTACAAGAGCGCAATGTGTATAGACCGCGATGATACGATTGTGCTATATCGATTTTGAAGAGGAGAACTCCGTGAACCCGGAACACCCATGCTCGCTTGCGTTTGACGTATATGTATACACCTCGTGTAATGTCCGCGTGATCGTGGCACTGACCCCGACCGTAACGTAACTCTTCTTTATACCCAGCATGCATACGTGTAAAAAAAGTTTCGGAATTGTTGATAGGTTGTATCTATCCCATTGTTCACACGCATCTTTTTGCCGTGATTCTTATAAAAGTAGACGTAACAAAAAAAAAAAAAAAAAGTCAGAAGACAGATGATCGGAATATGCAATTGTACGCATCTGCGTTAAGAGAATCATATTTCCTAGTTTATATATCTTGTTGCATATTTTTTCTTTTTCATTAATAATAACTATTCTAATGTACGTGTACCATTTTTTTTTTAATGCAACCACGATATCGTAAATATACGTATGCACGCATTACAAATATTTGAAAGGCGAAATCGTGTCACTGATGAACCGAGGTCTTGCAGCCTTCTCGCTTTTGCGGCTGTCTAGTGATCCTCGGAGAAAAATTGGTCAGAGAGAAAGGACTTGCAAGGCCAGCAGGAGGATAATGCTACTGTTGGAAACGTCATTCGCGCCAACGGTGACATAAGTGGAGGAAAGAGGATGGGCGTATTGTGGCGAAGAGTTCAAGACCGAGTGAGGTCGATGGATGAAGAGGGAGCGTGAGAAGCAAGAGTATGGAAGCTAGGATCGAAATACAGTCCTGTGTCCCCCGCGTCATGAATCATGCATCCTCATCCCTTAGGAGCGAACTGGAACGCGCTGTGGCGGTGCGATCCGTCCGAGAAATAAACAATGTTATTTGTTCGTTGGGATCCCGACCCATCCGCAGCGGTCCAAAGGACCTCTGCTAGGACTGTGGCGGAAGGACGAGTGGCGAGTGCCGTGCTTTCGTAACCCACCAACTGTAGGATGAGAGTCGTCCAAGCTTCTCTCCTCTTCGCCTCATCCTTCCTTGAGCGCGCTTCTGTCATTCGTTCCATCTTCGTTTACGTCCCCCCGCGCGTTTTACTCGCGAGTCCACGCGTACAGCTGGGACTGTCAACGGCAGAGGAAGCTCTCGCAACCACTGATGGTGTTTGAACGGGACCGAAATGACGCGAAGGACAAGCGCATACATGTCGGACAAATAACGATACTTCCGCTTTCTCGGCAAACTGTATATTTTTGTCCCTCGCGCTAGTTTCGCCGTTCGTTCCCGCGCGCTTTCATTTTCCATATACTCCATCTTTGTCCTCTCGAAAAGGACTAAAAGCGGGAAGGATAGAAAGTCTGTGACTGTCTGTAAATATAAGAAATATTGTAGAAACCAGTGCAATTTTATCGCGACGCCGACTAATACGTCTTTATATCTGTTTCAGATGAACCGTCCTATTCAAGTGAAGCCAGCGGACAGTGAAAACCGCGGAGGTGAGAACAAGCAATCGATCCAATATATGTCTCAACATCGGAAAAATTATATTGCTAATCAGATTATAACGGAGAGAACTCATATTAAAAAATTCTATATATTATTAAATTTAGCTAAGCAATTATCGAAAATAATCATAACGCTTTCAAAATAATATTGATTTCAATTTTTCACTATCCGCAATATTTTCATTTCCACGTACACCATACAAGCGAAAAGACTCGCGACACTAAAAAATCGAAACTACACATAGCATTTTCAAAATTCATACAAAATTCAACAGTAATTAAAAATTAAATATTATACGGACAAACAGAAATTCTACCTATAATGAATCAGCTAGAAATTAGTTTTATTCTATACTGTAGACATATCTTTTTTTCTAATAACTATGAGGAAAATAATTTTATTCTGCGCAGTATGTACTCGGTGCCTATAACAATGTTATATATCAATCGCATACAATCGTATACTATGTAATAAACTACAGATAATTCGCTGTAATACTGACTCGCGATAACACATCTGTCATATAAAATTCATGCTCGTGCCGATGGCCTCATAGACTCTTCGATAATAAAAAATGTACCACCCATCGAGCCGTACTGATATTCATCGGCTCGTTCTCTCTTTTTTTTCTTTCTCTCTTTCTCTTTATCTCTCTCGCTCTCTTTTTCTCTCTTTATAGAGTTGTCGCGCACGACTCTTCGCGCTTATGCTTTCGCGCGTATCTTTCCTGTACATACTATGGTCCCCTTTTGTCGGAAGCCAATTTTATTAATTACGTGAAATTTTATAGCTGGCGCGATGGTACGCGGTCGTCATGTTGACATTCGCTTATCGCCACGGTAGCCGCGGGTCATAAATTTCGCGTTACGGTAGAATAACGGGACCCGCATATATGTATGACGGGACTTTAGATAATCGAGAGACAAATTGTCGATGGACTATCGTTTTTAATGAATCGTCGCCTGTGTTATTGCGCGCGCGCGCGCTCGTGCGACCTACGCGCTCGCTTCCTCTTTCCTCCCGCTTGTATGATCGTGCGCGCGTCGTAATCCCGCCGATCTATCCCATTTCGTCGGTGTTATTATTTGAAAAAATACGCTCTCTCCAAACGATGCGGCGCGAACGTTATAAAATTGTATCTCTTGCAAAAATCTGACGCTTTTTCCGTCTTTCACTCGCGTCGTTCGCTCATTCGCTCGTTTCGACCCATGCGTTAATTTCTATAAAGCACCTCGGCAAATATCAGTTTGTACCATCGGAGCCGCGATTTAATTAAAAATATGGTATTTATCTTTGGAGGTGGGTCGTAACCGATCGATACCGTTCCATCCGTTCTACGAACCGCCATCGTCGAAGCTGCCGGCGTCGCTTCCGATGCATGTAAATAGCAGTAGAGCTCGTCCGGGAATTCCCGAAGGTTAAGAGCCGTTGGGGCTCCCTTCGTTACCATTCGCAAAGTCCTCGCCACATCGGGGACAGCGTTCCCAGCGAACCGGCAACTACTCCGAAGTCCTTCGGATAGTCCTTCGTTTCGACGAAGGTGGCCAGGACTCTGGAGTAAGGAGCTCCCTGAGATAAAGGAAGAGAATGGGGTACACACGTCTACGAACTGACGAGAGAGAGAGAGAGAGAGAGAGAGAGAGAGAGAGAGAGAGAGAGAGATAAAGAAAGAGGGAGTGAAAGAGATAGAGCGAGAGACATACATAGAAACGGGAAGGAAGAGATCGAGAGAGAGAGAGAGAGATGCGAAGAGAAGCGTTAGACCGGGATGCGCGGAAGAAGGTACAGAGGGTGGCAGAGGGGAACAGATGAGGGGGGTCGTAATTCATATGCTAATCTGGAGGAGATGCCATTGTAATCTCCGGTCGCCTGCCTCCGTGTGGCCCCACAAAGCCTCGGCTTGACGCGGATGCGGGAGTGATCCTGAGCGGAGCGCCGCTGCCGCTTCTGCGGCTCAGTATATATCTATATAGACGCTGTATCCACGTACTCGCGGAGTTCAATCAGGGGGTTACTGAACTTCGGCAACACCATCATCGGAGCCTCCATCCTCATCGACATCGTCGTATCTATCCTCCGCCACGTACGGTCGCTACAAGATAGTTTCCGCCACTTTATCTTTGCGTCTCTCTCTCTCTCTCTCTCTCTCTCTCTCTCTCTCTCTTTCTCTCTGTCCCCTTTAGCCTACCTTAACAACTATCCCGACGCGATCTTTATGATCCTTCGTAACTGTTGACATGACCCTCATCGGGTTACTCAGCGTGAACCAGATGTTAATGACATCATGTAATTCGTTGGGATAACGCTCGGGATTACGGTCAATACTCATTGTCAGTCGCGTAATTACAAGTCCAATATTGTGCGTAATCTACTTTAGGATGTCAAGACCGACACCCATCATCCGGGGACGTTAATATTTATCGAAATTAAATTATTTCGCGGACAGGAAATCATTACGCTTTACTAATCTCGCGCATCTTGCGATCTCACGATTAACAATATTACAATTGATATATCCAGTAACAATCATTACATCCATCTATATTACTACTGGATACTTCCTTAGAAATGATATGTTTCGTTTTAATCCGTATATAAATTTTTTCTTGTTCGTGCATAAATAGATTCTAAGAATTTCAATTTAATTAAAAAATAAATATGCAACCGATTCATATTAAGTTGCTACAAGTAAATTGGACATATCATTAATAATTGTTTTATCTCGATTTTAGAAATTATCATGTGAAAACTATCGTGTTCTTAGCCAGGTAAAATCGATTATCTTGCTTGAAATATGTCCCTATTGAAAGAATGGGGGCGAAGAAAGGGAGACGCGCTCCATCACTTAGTATGCATAAAATAGCGATTTAAGACAACGGTGCCCATAACCGCTCCTCACTTTCAGCCATCGAGAACGATTTCATTGTTTCATTTCAAGGCATTCGTTTGCCTTTTTCTGCGTTAATGACTAGTCTTTAGCTTGCATTTTGCAGTCCTTGCGCGGTTTAATTACATCATTTTATAGATCATTTTCTTCTACAACGACTAGCGGGCGGGGGATGGCTTGGCAAAGTAACATCCTATTAGTGGTACAAAAGATAAATCAGGCTTTAATTGCGAGACCTTGCGGTGCTAAAACGTTCGGAAACTACGGAAATGGCACTGCCGTCCGCAACTTGTTCCGTACTATCGTTTCCTCGTATCGCGCGCCTCGGAACTTATGCATGAGATATCGTAAAATATCTGTGCAATAAATTCGTCCGATCAACCATTAAAAACAATCCAAAGAATACTTTATAGAATTTCACTCTATCTTGAATCTTAACGTTTATAAATTTAATATGTCGAATGTCTGTTACAAACGCGCCATTTCCAACGATATCGGCTACAATGTTACATTTACATTCGCAACAAGAGCTACGCTATTTATTCTTCCCGATTCTTATCGTGGTAGTATATCATCCGAGATACATTCTCGGAAGTAACTCAAGTAGAAGCTAGTCGTACAAAGATCCGAATGGAACCTTCTCGAAAGATTTTTCACGCACGTCGATAGTAAGACCTCGCACGCGCGATAGTAGCGTCGAGGCAGCCGGAATTAAGTTTACAGCGACGAGAACAGATTTGAGAAATGCGTATCTCGTGCGGAAGTTGGCCCGCCGACTCAGGGGCGACCAAAGTTTCTATGACTGGATAAGGGTGGGTGCCGCTGTACCGGAGCTAGTTGAGCAAGTAGATAAGTTTCGATCCCTCGGCGAGCCACCTTTCTCCCACCGCCATCACTCGCTCCGCTACTACCTCTTCTTCGTCGTAGATAAACGTATCCCGGAATATCGGGTTTAAGGGCCTACGGCCGTCTTGCGTTGCTGCCAAGTTCGTCGTGCTCCGTTAACGTGACGTGGACTGGTCCCGTCTTAAATCCAGTCGAGAGAAATCCTCGTGGATTATAAGAATCCGTCTCTGTATTTCTTCTTCTACCGAGTAGAACGATGGATGACGGTACCACCGTCGTCGTAGAAGCAAGCGCAAAGTTGTTCGCTGGATTTGTATTATAACTGTAGTTTCATTTTATGAAGTGCCGGATTATTCGCGAAGTTACTTTAGTTGCGCGGGGGAATATGACGGAGAAACATGAAAATTACAAACGCTCTTGTAAAACAACCTTGTTTAATGTAATATTTATTTGAAGAGAAACTTTGTAGAACAGATTTTATTTTTTAATGTCGGTTATCACGTTTATAATTTGACGTTATTCCAATGATTAAATCTAATTATGTGACTAAGTTTCTCTTTTCAATTTTCAATATTATAGATTTTTCTCTTTTTCGTTTTCGATGTCTTATTTAGACTGAAATAATTTAATATCTTCGAAGAAGAATATCGAAAGTTCTGTCTTCTAATTATCTTTTATTCTCATAATTTTAATATCCCGAAAAATTATGCTAAAAATAGTAACAGATACATTTCTAAAAATCATTTTATTAAATACGTATCAATTTGCTTTTGTTGAAACAAACCGAGCGATGTATCGACAATAATTAACGACAATTCAATAAAATTTTTATTCGATAGATTCAAGACTACCTAAAAAAATATACTCGTTATCACAAATAAAATGAGTGCGGTTTAAATGTCGCATCGTGTTCAACAAAACGTTCGCTTTGTTCTTATCGTCCAGCGGGAAGATAATTTCCCGAGAGTTAATACCTCCTTCGCTTGCGCTCGGAAAGTTGAAGGAAAGAGGACACGAAGGGCGCGTTAACACTTAGCTCCGACGACAAAGGTCCAATTCTTGGTCCCTACGGTATCCTGACGCGACAATAGGAGCGAACCCCCAGCGAAAAGTACCCGAGGCTAAGGACAGACAAGATATTCCCCGACGAGGAGAGCGGTGAGGCGTTGATACGCCGAAGAGAACCAAGGCGAGTGTTAGGCGGGTGCGAGAATTGCCAAGTGAGAGAGGGAGGAAGAATCTGCGGAAAGCGGGGATGCAACGAGGCTGCAAGTCAGGCGAGAATCTAATTTCCCGAGACAAATCCTTAAATGTGCCTCGGAGCCCGACTATAAGGCGCGAGCCGAGGCATCTCTCGGAATGAGCTCGCGTCTAGCATCCGCGACAACGACCTTTAACTCGACTCGCCAATTTTGCGTCTCCAGAATCTCCTCTCCTCTTCGCAAAACGCGTCATTAAGCTCATTCACGCGGGAAATGCGGTGGATCGAAAACTGAGCGTCGCTCGGAACGTAATCGCGATCTAAGCGGAAAAACATAAACTCCATCTGAATATCTTTCGCTCAAATATCGTATTTGTCTGACGCGTTACAAAGCTGTTGTCTCTTACAATTTAATTTGTCGACGATAAAGACGATCGAATGAAACTACCCGGAAAAATGTAAAATAGATTCGTCATCATCGATCATCGGAGTTTGCGAGATTTCCCGATTAGTTAAAATAATTAACGTGATAATAAAAATTGAACTGTTTATAGAAATAATCTCTGAATTTCATGTATTTTATTATATATGAAATGGCATAATTCAAGTTTCGAATCTTGTTACTTGATGTTATTGATATTTCGTGATAGTTTAATTCCTGCGATTATTATTTGCGATTATTAAACTGATTGCATTGTATTGCATTATGTCACGATTTAGTATTATATATGAAAATTAGATAATTACAATACCTAATTCTATTATCGCAATTAAACTCAAAAATATTCATGCGTGGTATTTAACAATAATCAAATAGAATATCAGTACTCTGCGTTGATACCACTGCTT
>NW_027223323.1:4812417-4822417 GCF_030449975.1 Polyergus mexicanus
AAGCAGTGGTATCAACGCAGAGTACTAGGATGGTGGATGCTGGTGTAACGGTGTAATTTTGTCGTTCTCGGTGTTAGCCGCAAGATCTTCTCTTTAACGCCTATAAACGCTTAGCCCGCACACAGAACTAACTAACGCTGTTCTTTCTTTTTTTTCTCTGTTCCCTCTATTTCACAACGCGCCGTCATCGAACTGCAGACAGAAAGCTGTTCGTTGGTATGCTAAGCAAGCAACAAACTGAAGACGATGTCCGACAGTTATTCACTGCCTTTGGCACAATAGAGGAGTGTACCATTCTCCGTGGACCCGACGGAAGCAGCAGAGGTGAGTGATTGATTCCGAGCTTTTTACATTTATACATTTAATTACTATTGCACGATAGTAATCATATATGTATATATGGACATAACAAATAAATAATGTAGATAATGTTTGATCAATCTTCTTTGAAATAAATAATATCGAAATATATAATTTTTTTGTTAAACGTCATCTTTTTTGTTTTAATTTTATATTCGTTGATATTTCAAGAAAATTAGATAGTAAAAATGAGCGATGATCGTAAATATTGCGACTAACGATTCGTTATATCATAAAAAGTTAAAAGATCGCCGATAAAGGAATTTAAAAATAGCGTGCTTCAGAGTCTCTAAGGGATTAAGAACGAAAACCATATCCTCTCTAGAACTAAGTGTACCGTAACGTGGTGCACGTATATTTTTATGTCGTGGGATAAAAGCATAGGCGCATTGTCCATAAAAATACGGGCATCTGTGCAATTTTTAGCCGCAGGGCGGGATATTCGCGTCCCTCTTTATTGCACAATCGTTTTACGTCTTCGCTGCGCATTACTTTTTCCACTTGATTTTCGTGCAGTTTTAATCCAAGAAAAATCAACCCGCGAATATAACAATCTAACGCAAAATCTTGTAATATCAACGTTACTACTATTTCAATTTTTCGTTAACACGTAGAAGCGAGCTTCGTGGTACAGAAATGTGCCAAATGCTTATTGTATCTTCAAATAATATCTAATATTTAACTTTAAATCGCGTAACAGCAGCAATTATTGATTTGTTAAAATAAAGTTTATTCGCATTAAATAAAGAATCAAGCTAAGGTTAAAAGCCTTTATATTTTTATGATACACTATAGAAAAATCAATTTTAAAATAAGGAAATCAAGGAAATAAAAAAAAGAGTTATCTGAGAGAAAGAGACAGACTTTGTACGCCAGTGTTTGGAAGCCGCGAACTCATAATCCGCATAATCTTTGAGCATTTTCATCGAACGATGAAGCGAGCAAAGGCACTCGCCGGGGCACCTGGTTTCCAAAGAAGTGGAGGCGAAGGGACTTGGCGAAATTAATCACGAGATGAAGCAGCAAAAGGGAGGGCGAGCGGTTATCTCAAAGGAAGGGAAGCAATTGCTCCGACCTGACGCATTACGAGAAGGAAAAATGAGATAGAAGCTCGCGTTCATCTCAACCTTCGACGATGATGCACGATTAAACCCATGCGGAAGGATATAATCGCAACGGCATTTGAATATTCGCTCGCGCTGTAAACAGCACGAGAAGTTAGATGGATAGGGGTGGCGAGGGATGGATGTAATTCGAGGGAGGATAACTGGCGGAATGGCGGATGAAAAGTGGCTACGGAGCTGTAGTCGGATGGGGCGGTGAGAGCAATAATTTCCGCTGGACGAGACGGCGAAATTTAAATATTTTTATTCAAGAGCGATGACCTTGCAATGCGTCGGCAAGCAATGAGGAGGTAGCAACGAGCTACGAAGGAAGTGATCGAAGAAAATGGAAAAGCAAGACGTACTAGCGAGAAGAAAGAAAAGAAGGGGAAGAGAAAAGCAGAGGAAAGAGTGAGAGAGCAGAAAAGATAGGGCAAACCGAAGGAACCGAAGGGAGAAATAAGGAAACGGGAGGGCGCGGGTAGACAGGCGCGAATGTAATTAAATTCCACTTTGAAGTGAAACTCACTTTCAGCAGTTAATAAGATTTTGATTCGCAGTCGGTGACGTAACGCAGCGCGCTCATCGCGTCTTTGGCAGGTAGGCGCTGCTCGTTCGCGATGACGAAGGTAATACAGGGGAGGAGCGACGCCAAGGGTGGCAATCGCAGAAGGGAGACGCCGGGGAGAAGGAACGGAAGTAGTACGCGAGAGAAGAGCTTCACAATGTGCAAAGTCTGTGTTCCTTTACTTCTAGCAAAGACCAAGCCTTCCCCGCCCGACCTTCCCCGTCTTGCCGTCGCGTCAGAGCTCAAGATTCTTTGTCGAAAGCCTCAGGACGACGATGTTGCGCCAGCTTTCCGAGCTCTTTAATTAAAATTACGCGAGCGCTCGTAACACGACAGTTTCCAACTGGTAGTCGGTTTATCACGTGGAATGCATTCGCGATTACTCGCCCAGAATCTCAAGTATGTCGCTCCGACGATTACAATATCTTTGACGAAATGAAGCACGCGAGGTCTGAAGTGCAATCTCGAGCTTAATCTCCGCCTCGCAAAGTTGACCTTTCGACGTTGAGCAGAGTCGATCGAGAACCGACCATCGCGAGATTACTCGCACATGCGGTTGTTTCCACTTCTCCAAACGAGAGAGCGTTCCAATTCCATCCCCGCATTGGCGCTTAGAGCGCGAATCTTCTACGAGGTAATCCCACCGCAGAGCCCCGACCGCGACATTCGTCCTTGGACGTTGGTATCAGAACGAAGTTATCCGGCGGGGATGGATGTGCCTGCCGCAGGAAGAGCCTGATCGCTTATTCCGCCGCGGCACATCCCACGGCCCCGGTCTCATCCCGGCAGAAACTTTCCCAACACGCTTCATCACCGCTCGCCGAGCCTCGGTCGAGTTTCATAACTAGCTAATCCGACCCGTAATAGAGAGATCAGGGAGAGCTCCGCAGAGCGCGGCCGTATATATATATATATATACCTATATACATATATATACAATATCGCTATGCTGTTACGAGTCTACCAGCGACGCGGCACCGAAATTACAGCGGGGAGAATATCGTTTCGGTAACTCTTATTCTAACATCATCCGTCAGTAAAGCACGGGGATCAGTTATGTGTCGGGAGTGTAAGCGTACGCGGCAGGAATATCCTGTCGACGCACGCAAACTCGCGTCAGTTTTGTCGTCCGATGCGACCCTCGATGAGTCGCGACGACTAAAAGTTATTGACGACGAACCCCTCGGCCACCCTACTCGCTTCTGCCCGCTACTCTCTCGACTTAACTTCCCTTATCGTATGGTGCCACCTATCTCGGAACGTGGCGCAAGATTTTTTCGGTAATGACGAGCTTAAGAAAGAAACCCGGATCGTTCTCAAAGAGACGCAATGTCGGTCGTCGTCATCATTGTCGAAACGACGTACCGGCGTTGTCTCTCTCACCCGTAAGTCTTCTGTTAAACCTCCTATTCTGCCTCCGCGCCGTCTCCCAGGGGAGAGAGGAGAACGACGACGGAGCTCTTCGTCCAATTATTTTTCCCTCGCTTCGAAACATTTCAACGCCACTTCAACGAACGAACTCGTTCTATTCTCGTTGCCGCGCAACCCTCCGTTCAGAACCGCGTCACTTCTTCCCCGGGTTCTCTCCCGTCCCCTGTCAGTGTTGCGCCCTCCCCTGCCACCTTCCCTCCCCCTCGCTGGGGTACGCGATTCTAACTTGGGGCAACCCCTCAACGCGGATCACGAGTCCGCGCATTATTTCAATTGCGTGAACGACAATAATTCACCGCGCGCGCTCTAAGAAGATTATAAAATGTTTATGAATAATGGAACGAAGTATTATTCGGGGATCCTTTTATGTATCCCACAGGCGTGGGAGTGGTACGTTCGTCGAGAGTTAACGCCGGCGCGGAGGCAACCCTCTTCTACGAAGTAGCGACCAAGCCACGTGTATCTTGCCTGTATGCGCTACGATTGCGCAACCGGGTGCCGTGAGCGCGATACGATTTTATTCAAACCGGAGAAACAATTCCGTGCATTAAGTCGTAATATAACATTGCGCTCCGGTATTCCCGATCCTCTTTTGTCGCTGGCACTCGCGAAACGCGGTATTTCGTACTAACTAGCAGCCTCGGCCGCGCTAACTATCGGATAGCATTATGTAACATTTAACCCCTTCAAGCAGAAAGAGAGAGAGAGAGAGAGAGAGAGAGAGAGAGAGAGAGAGAGAAGAGAAGTACAATAGATCATGAGTTTGCGAGTTACTGTGCGAACAATGCAATTACCAGAAACATTATATCGTACGCTTCAAGATCTTACCTTAAGAGATGCGCACGGCGGATGTTAATTTACTCGGTTTTAACACCAAAGTGCATATTAACATAACATCTGTCACATTATCGCAAACTTGAAGCTTTTGATGCGCCACGATAAACATATTCGATTACAAGTTCTGCATCACGAATAAATGAGTTTTGAGATCGAGATGACGTGTAAAAACAGATAAAAGTTTTAAAATCATTAGCCAATCGTTGCGAAAATTTTGACGTTGATATATTCTTGCAGATGATACGTTAGTGCTTGCATTTCATTAAACATAAATAATTAGGGAAGTACATTTCGTTTAATATAAAGAAGCTTAAAAGCAACACAAAGGTTGCTTCGGTTGTTTTTTCTCAGCACGTTGCGTCAGTGCGTTTAATCGTCGTATAGTCAGTACCCTTTAAATTGTCATTTCAATTCGCCGGTTATGCTAGCACCAACTCACGTACTCGCGCGAAATCATTTCCGATCATTTTCGATGGAGCTTCGTTTTTGAGTGCGCGACGTAAAGAGATTGCAATGGCCGCGTTAACAATATTGCTGACGGGAAATATGACGAATCAATAATTTCCTCAGCTTAGCATTTTATGATGGGTCATTAAACGAGCGATGGTTATCGACGATTAATCGTTTGGCTGTCACCTGCACCGATGTGTTCGCGCTCGGTATGTATTGTACCTTAATACGCGTGCCGACAATTTGCGTCCTTTATCTTCGACATGCACACGCGGAAAGCGCGCACTTCCATTATTACAGGCGTACACGGTATATTATACATACATTGTCGCGGATTATGTCGGGAAAAATACTATTATTACTGGAATACGCTCTCATTATCGTGAAGCTATAAACTTGTCCGTTCTCATTATCTTCCACTGTGGAGTTATCAAGCGGGGTAAATCCATTAATGATTCCACTTGTCGCGAGGCAAATTATAAAATACAAATGTGGCGCTTCTATTGTATTTTCGATGAGATAAGCTGTCAATAGAAAGCGAATATCAAATGTTGCGCATAAAAGAAGAATCAAAATTGTGCTAAAATGGCAAATTATACGTGCTTTATATTGAGACTCGGTATCGAGATGACCGATATCCTATCGTATTTATAACGATAAAACCACCTGCTTCTTTGTATAAGCATCGCCGCCACTTCCTAGCGCCGCACCACCACCGTTATACCCTGTGAAGGAGAGTGTTCTTGGGTAGAAACTCTCAATATGTCCGACCTAATCCTCTCCCGGAGGACCCGGCGCCCCCTCTCGCGCTTTACTTTGCAATACGTACAAACATTTCGAGCCCAGCTGCGCCACGGGATTTAGGAGCTGAGCGATTAATAAATGCTCCGTACGACGAGCTGGCACCAGGACTCTCCGACAGCCACTCGACGAAGAGGCTGCCCGTGATTTACCGTCCGGACTCGCGTGTCTGCATCCAAGCCCCTGCCGCTTCGTCTGGATTTTCGGTGATTTCGCGGCATCGTTATGATTTAGTGCCGCGCCCCTCTTTGAAACATGAGCGACGATCAGTCTTCCTCTTTCAACGTTCGAAAACTTGGACCAACGTAAGATGCCGAAGCGATTGACGGACAAATAAGCCGTGTTATGAAAGTTATAACTTGCAACGCGGTTGTGTCCTTTAAAAAGATATAATATATATCATTGTTCTTCATTACTTATATGATAAATACATCTGTCTTATATATATTAGTCCACGCTTGATTTTTATATTAAATATTGATTATTAGCATAGAGATTTAAAACTTATTTATTGTTTTCTCGATCATCGAAACGCTATTTTTAACATACACTACTTATGCAGATCTTTAACATATCTGACTTTTAAAATATCTTTTTAAAACATCATATATATATATATACTAGCTTTAAGACCGCGCTACGCGCGGAAGTACATTTTTTTTTTTTTTGCAAGAGAAGGGAAAATACGTTATATACACCCCGCCACCAGGCGTAGCGAAATAATGTGGAACTCTCACCCACTAAAAACCCTCTCTGTACACGACTTCCTCAGTTCAAAACTAACAATCTTTTTGCGACATAGCAATCTAAAGACCAATTTAACATTATATAGCTCAGTGTCTGTGTATCAGTCAAAATCACATAGTAGCCATCCCTGAAAAATTAGCAAAATTTTGGTACCAATTTCGAGAAAATCGATCCATAAATGTGAAACATAGTGTGTGGGTGCGTAGATGGGTGAGAGAGGGTGTAAAACTAAAAAAATACCACATAGTAGCCATCCTCGAAAAATTAGCAAAATTTTAGTACCAATTTCAAGAAAATTGGTCCATAAATGTAGAACATAGTGTACGGGTGCGTGGGTGGATGGGTAGGAATGTGAAAAAAAACCACATAGCAGCTATCCCCGAAAAATTAACAAAATTTTAATATCAATTTCGAAAAGTCGATCCATAAATGTGGAACATGATGTGTGAGTGCGTGGGTGGGTGTAAAACTAAAAAGAAATCACATAGTAGCCATCCCCGAAAAATATCATTATATATATATATAACAAGGAAGCAATTGTTTTTGGTCAATCTTTCAACATCTTATTTCGAAAATAAAGCGTGAAAAGGAGGATGAAAAAAGGACATTTACCACCGCAATATCGATATTATGGATAGTATTTTTGGAGAATTATTTTGATTTACTAGATGTGCATGTTCGATAAACAGCGTCGCCGTCAATCATCGCCGTCTGAGAAGAAGTAAATCCACACGCCGACTGTATGATATATTTAATACATTGGGAGTTTCGACATTCGAGTTTGACCTCGGCAGCGCGCCGAAATCCCGCGCACGAACATTGCCGGGAGTGAATCGGGAATGACGGGAGGGATGATATATAAATAACGACTCGCGTGACTGATAGATTTATTTAAGTCGCGCGTTATATCACGGACTTTTTATTGAGGGATCGTCAAACTAGATCTCGCACCCTCTAGTCACGCGAGGCGTGCGGAGCGCGATAGAGATCCGAACCACGTCAGCCGAACCGCTCCCTTCGATTGCAACCCCGCTTTGTCAAATCCAACAAGAGCAAGATTAAACGGATCCTTCGGAAAATATATAAGTAATACTGTAGGATATCTTCGAGTATATGCTTTCTCCGCTATTACATTAATAGAATTATAATTTTATTCTATCCGATTCTATCATTAATATGCAGAAAGTTTTTAGAATGACATAAAAATCTAATCATCAATAGAATAAATTTTAAATAAATAAAAAATTAAATTTTTCTATAAATCCAATAAATTAAATATATTCAAAAGTAATGAATAAACGTTGCGATTTTTATTTAACTGTAAATATGTTTTGTATATTATTAAAAATTTAAAGAGTAAATAATTTTTCTTTCATACATTAAGAATTAAAAGTCCTGGTCCACAAATTATGATTTTCGAGCTATTCTCGCTTGCGATTTTATTGTCGCGCGATCGCCCTGATACGACACATTCTATTGCGAGATTGTAAGCAATACCAGAGGAAGCGACGCGTCTTTGTTGATGTCATCTGAAGTAGCATCAGGCGCTATTGTGCGCATCGAGATTTATCGTCTTTATATTAATGCGATTACTGTCCTGCTTTCCGCGGAAAGCCACAGGAAGCTTTACGCTGGACATCGTAACATCCTCGCGATCGCGTCGCACAGCTTCTTCCTCGCCCGACGTCGCGTCAATATCCAGCGGTATTACACGTAGCGGGAGCCTTCTTCGTCAATATCCGCGAGCTTTTCACTCGACGTGGCTCGTAGAAATGACAGGGGGTGGAAAGGCGCGAGAGAGGATACCTTGGTCCCCTTCTGTTAGCCTCCATACGACGGCTTTTGCCCGTCAACCGTAAATACACCATATTGCCCATAAACCTTCGCATTCGTGCATTACCCATCCCGATTCGACGCTTCGTCCCTCGAGCAGCAACAGCAGCTCGTCGCTGTGTTATCGAATAACCGGTGGTGGGCGGCTTAACAGGCCGCTCTAAAGCAGCATGTCCTCCTTCCCTCTCATTCCCTGTGTCTGATCCCCTCGTGCGCGATTTCGCGTTTCGAAATCATTTTTCAAAAACCGCTCGCGACTCGATTATTTATCGCGAACCTCTCGGTTTACGATGGCCGGCATCAATGCCTGTTCGTCGATTATTACAAAACGTCACGCGCTTATAATATAGATTCGCAATGATAATGTATTGAACAGATATTACATCGCGAAATAATCTCGCCACAAGTTATAGCTGCATGTTTATGGGATTTCCATCAAATTTACGTCGTTGTATACTTTTCAGATTTTTATGATGCTCGATAACGAGGATTTTTCATTATTGATTTGCGTAAAGTATACGAATGAACGAACGGAGTATGATATTTCATCGCATTGTAAATTTACGGGGTAAATAATATTAACATACAAAGATTTAATCGACAATTACATATTCAATCCATGACAATTATAGTTGCATATCGTAAATCAAATAGTGAAATCATATTATGACATAATCGTGATGACAGAGAGATAAAGATAGTGTTAAATCTCTCTCAAAATCGCTATAACAATATTATTAATAATAATTGCCGTACTGGACGAGAATCTGGGAAACCCGTTAAGGAGAAAAGGACATTTTCGTGGCTTTGGACTATAACGTATTACAAGACCATGTGTCATAAAACAACGTTGGGAGTTTAATAATCCATTACTGACCTCATCGCTCTTGTGCTTCATCGTGATCATCGACGTAGCATTAAACACGGCTGTGCTTATAATCGTAATCGCGAGTTTTGTAAAACGAGTCTCCGCACGAATGACGTTTATATTCATTGACGCTATTTACCTTTATCACAATAATGCCGATAATACGCTTCTTGTACGACACGTAATTATAATCGGCGTTGTCGGTAAGGCTGCTGCTGCTGTTACAGTTATTGCTATGCTGTCACAGCAAACGTAATGGTTTCTTGTACGAAGGAAAAATTCTAGAAGGAGACAATAGTCGCGCGCGATTTTACCTTTTTATATTTTTCGCTTCCTTTATCCGATCTCACCCACCGCGCGATTTGTGACTTCTCGTTTGTACATAACTGCGTTGCAGTCTTTTCGACGATGCAGCGACACAGCAATATCATAGCTTATACTCTATCGCCTGAACATTTTATGTATTGTTCGATTCTTTCGATTTACAATCGTTCTTACGTTAACACCTTTTGCCGGATAAATAAAAAATAAAACAAGTTTTCTCTCGCGATATGTACAAGTATATATATGTACAGAATATTTTAATCATTTTTTTGGATGAAGAACAATTGTGATTGATTAATACTCGAGAATGTTATATATCGACAAGTTCAGACGTATAAGATTTCTTTGTTATTGTTCGATATACAAGATGCGATGTCAGATGCAAGTTTTAAAATACATGCGTTATTATACTATCTAATCTTTAATCTATTCTTACTTAACGATCCACTTAAATATCAACCATTTAATTAATGCGTTTGCTTGTCCGAGCGATTTATTAGAAATATTCCTAACAATTTTCTAATGCTGAAATCACACAATACACGATCGTAGAATAATCTCTTTCTTCAACAATCGCACATGCATGTCGCACTTTTACGCGATATTGCGTACATAGCAATCGTAATCGCGGTCGTCGCAGGAGACCTTTTTCAAGATTTTTACAGGAGGCTCTTTTAT
>NW_027223323.1:4827417-4871420 GCF_030449975.1 Polyergus mexicanus
AGAGAGAGAGAGAGAGAGAGAGAGAGAGAGAAATGTATGTCGAGCAATGTCATACAACAGTATAGGGCATTTCTAGCCGTGTCGGGTGACGGTATGTATGCCGCCGAGAGATTTATCGTTTATTGAAATTGTCCCGGGGATGGAGTGTGGCGCGCTATCACGGTTATTTCGCATTATGGAACGACAGGATTTCGCGGCATCGCCGCAAGGAGGAATAGGTGCCATCGGCGACGGAGACGGTCCACTACGTGACGCGTTCACGAATCGCGACATTAATGCTAAACGCTCCTTTATTTTCTTTACGCCTCACTCTCCCGACCCCCCACCGCGACGTCGCCCGCGAATTTTAACGAGACCCTCCCGGCGACACCTCCCCGTGAAAATTCTCGTCGCCCTCCTACAGCTTCCTTCCCTCTCACCCCCCCCCTTCCCCATCTTCAATCCTATACGCTCTTACGGGGGTTCACGCTCGGGTTTTCCGCGC
Organism: Polyergus mexicanus; assembly: GCF_030449975.1. NCBI lineage: Eukaryota > Metazoa > Arthropoda > Insecta > Hymenoptera > Formicidae > Polyergus > Polyergus mexicanus. The sequence continues at coordinate 4,827,902 of NW_027223323.1, forward strand.
ACGATTTACGCCGCGGAGCCGCCGCTTGCAACGCGGCGGAGAATTTTATGACGACTTCGTGCAGTCTCTATATTCGAGGTCCCTCCAATACGCGCCACCCTCGAATTGATCACGTTTTTGGACGGTATATATACGCGCGGGAACGGCTACATATACCGCCTTTCGCCGGAGAATATTGAGAGGGGCGGACAAATCCGGCCTTCGGGCGACTGCCCGTTAAAGCCCGGGTCAGTGATTTCAAGGCGCGCGACATGGAACGCATCTCGCCGTGCGATGAGAACGCGACATCTCGTTCGTTCGTTCATTTTCGGCGGAAAATTCTCTCATCGTCAAAACTTTTTTTTGGCAATATCGATACCGCGATAACGGAAATGATAAGTTAGAAATTCCAATTGATTATAGACTTTCTACTCAATTAGATAACGATATTTTGTGCTGCACAAAATTTTTCGTCGCCATAAAAGAATCAAGATCCATCCAATAAAATTTCTATGAAAAAGATATTATGGTATTTTGCACATTATCTATTCAATATTTAACATCTCATAGACATCATTAATATTGTTTCTTAAATGCTGTCACATTTTTGGCATTTTTTTGTAATAAATTTACATAATTGTTATAGTTAAATTTTATTTGGATTTGAAAAAATATATAGAATATAACTGTTATTATCAATATATGAAATTTATATTGCGAATGCATGAATCAGCGAAACTTATAAATAAAGCGTGTCTAATCTGCTCGCTAATATAGGGAATAGAGGATCGCTATTTTTCGGGGTCAATGACACGTTTCCCATCGATGGGACTTTGGGCACGAGGACGAAGGGCCGCCAAAAGAAAAATCAATGTAGTGAATGAGCTTCGAACATAGCTGCCTGCCGCACTATTCGCGTTGGGGTGACTAGAGTTAGGGTGAATTCCATGCCACGTAAGCGTATATCGGGTGGCTCGAAAATGCGAATTGTAACGAAAACGATGGCTCCATATATCTGCTCATTAAAATATCTTTTGCAATATTTTTAACTAGCAATAATTTCGAATTAATATTATCGTAAAAGGGATCCTATGTCCCGAAAAGCCTTCGGATATAGCATATAGTTTCCAATTTGAATCGATTGGTATATACCTTCTCTGTACTGCTATCCAAATTTTATGTATGTCAAAACGCTCGATGTTTGATTAGTATCTTATCGATTATTGACGCTATAGATATTCGCCAAATTCACAGACAATAAAATAATTCGATAACGCGCATTGACCCGCAGATTAATAGACGTGACAGATGTTTACAAAATAATTTATATCGATTGTTAAAAATATATTACCGTATAACGATTTGCCATAGCCATGCTCGCTATTAACCTGTCAACCTTTTGCGCTTCAACTTGTCCCGAGCAATGTTCTCGAGCGTAAATAATAACGGCGGCGAAAAGAGAGATCGTCGCATCTAACGCTTTCGGATGCGCGAAAGTACGGACGGAATTCGTTGCATCAGTGGCCAGAGAAATTGTTTCGCGGTGTACCATGGACGCATATGTTTTCGCGAGCACAAACATATTGCATTAGCAGCTGTCGGCGACGTGAAGAAAATGAGTAGCTGAGAAAGAAACGAGGTAGCAAGATTGCGGCGGTTAGCCCCGGCGAGATTTTAGCGAAATCATCTAACTTTTTACTTTCACATGTTTTTCCTACAGTTTCCCGCTACAATAAGATATCATAAACGGTATTATTTGTATGCCTATATCAACTATGATGTGTGCTTTCACATTTAATATAAATTTATTTTTAGTTTTCTGCATTATTTCAATTTCTATTAAGATAACAAGCGAGACATCAATCTATAATTTACATACAGATGCCGCAAATCTTTATTCGTAGTTCTTATTCTATAAACTGAGAAAAATGAAGATGTATAACTTTGAAGTCTATATTAAAATTTAATAAACTTTAATATAATTTCTTTAACTTTAATATTTTATTAAGTTAGTACGTGAAATATCACATATTCATTACTAAAAAAAAATTTTATTTTTTGCAGACTGACAATAAGAATTCTTTCGTGTCACTATTTTTCAATAGCAAAAATTAATGAAAAAGCTGGAGATAAAACTGATGTAGACATCATTAACTCCATTGTATAGTTAATGCTAAACGCGCGTATATATATCGCTAAAATTATAATTAAATATAATCATCAAAGGCAAAATTCTTACGTGTTACGTAAAGATTTTCATAAAATTTCCGAAATGAGATATGCACCGGCAGTGAAAGCTTGCCGTAATGTATGTCAACTTTACTTTAGCAATACTGTGCGGTGCTACAGGTATTGTTCCTTTGTCGACGATGTCAGCTACATCGTTAACGAATCGATAAGACCGGACCTCATTGTCGGACGGAATAAAGCGCGCCGGGACGCGCATGTTACCGACGCGGTCATCTGTGGGAACGTCACGTGTTACGTCCCACAAGAGCGAAATGTGTCAACGTCCGGCTGTGTGTCGCGGCCGATGACGATCGTACTGGATTGTACGCGACGAAAAACTATTTTGGCCGTGTCGCGTTCCTCGGTTTCAACGCGCCACCGTGATTTCGCTGATATACGCACGTTAGGGAAAAAAAAAAAAAAGATACAAGGGAGCGAGTGAAAAAACGTTGATATTACAAAATCCCGTGGTTCGCGTCAGCATCTTGTTATACATTCGAAATTTTTCTATATATTACATGGCCGATAATATTGGATTAATGTGTTTTAAATTCTTCAAAATATACACATTTTATGCAGTATACGCAGTAGAGATTCATATCTGGTATTAAATTTTTTTAATACATTTTCTACTTGCGTTTTATAGTTACAAAATAAAAATAATAATTAGTCAAAATTATTTTTTTATAATTTTATCCAACGACTGTCTGTTCGTACATTGAAATTTTGTAAATATATATATACAAGTCCGTGCTTAAATAATCAAATATGCACCACCTTTCGTGATATTTAACGAATAGGAGACAGTTAAATTGATGATGTTGCGTCCCTAACAAGGGATCGCACAAAAGAATGTCAATATTTTTGAAAAGTGGATCTTAAACGGACGTAGACGAACTCGCTCCCTCTCTTCCTCCGCGCTGCTCCTCTTCTAACGTATTTACAAAAGAGACGAGTCAAAACGAGAAAGGGAAAGAAAGCCGCCACCGTCTTTTCCACATCCGTTTGTGAGGGCGACGCGCTGTGCGGCGAGGGAAGAACGGCGACCCTCATTCCGTTGTTTCCAGCTCTAAATGGCAGTTGGCCAAGTGTGCTAACACCCTCTCATGCAGGAACAGCCCTGCTCTCGCTACCCTTTCGCGACACGCACGCAAGGTTCCATTGAACACGGCCGCGTTACACACGCGGATCCGCACACAATGCGCGCAAACACTTTGCATTCGTAAACATGCGTAAACAACGAAGGCGGTTTCGCACCTAAGGTACAAGCCTCGCTGAAAGTATGCGTCGTCATTCCGATATATCGAGCTGAAACCTAAGAAGATGGCACATAATTTCCATTTTAATCGGTTTCCAATCAATTTACGGCCTAAATTTACATCGTAAATTTTCTACGAATTCTAGTCTCACGATGATGTTTTATTTCGACTGAGCAAAATTCGTGCGCTGATTTAGTTAAACCAAATATATACGTAACTGTCAAAATATTGATAACGAACGACAGTCAATAAAAACATACGGTAACTTAACGTTTAGCAGCACTGTATACTCAATATCAAAATGAAGTTTTAATGATACGTTTGAATAAAGTTTGTCTTGAAACGTGGGCCTCTAATAAAGCTAAAGTGTATCTTGACGAAATATATACAGCCTTACTTCGTTGGAATAAATTAAGAGACTGGTCGTAAATTATTAATATTTTAAATACTGATTTAAAAATAATTCGATACAAAAATATTATATAATTATTGATAAATCTCAAAGTCTGATATATATGTAATATAAATTTTTATTTATAATTTATGTTAATATCTGCACTATTTTTTTGAACAAATAGTTTTCAAGGAGATAAAAAGTCGGACCATCGGCATCGGTGTAAAAATTCATGATACGCTAAGTATAATTCCTCGCAGCCTTCATCAGGTTAGCTACATGCAGCTTCGAGTCGGAAATGGCAGCTAAATGGTATCTCCAGGGGGCTAAGACGTAATTCGGTTTTTAATTGGTTTTTGCGCGAAGAGGATTTCGCTCAGGGCGTTATGAAGTTTCGCGAACGGTCGACGGTTTCCAAGTTTTCCAAGCGATATCTGAAGTCTGGCACCTTCTTTTTAACTCGCGATATTTCTAGACACGATCAAACGGATTAAAGAACTCCATCGAAGGCGTTATTAAAGGTTAGGTCCTCTGTCTACTGGCAGTGGAAGGAACTATTTCTCTCTGCCACGACAATCGATTAAAACTTGAAGCTTATTAAGATCGCATTAAACTTTTAACCGATTCATCTCGCCAAGAAGGGATATCCCCTTGCTGATACATATAATATTTATCCAAATATCTATCAATATTGAATTTACAAATCGAAGCGTAGCCGAAAATTAATTGAAATGTCATCAGTAGTTATAAATTGAATGCTTTACGACAAAAGAAATGCGGAAGAAATTTTCTGCAATGCAAAATCTATTTTGGTAAAAAGTTTAAACGTATTTAATGTCGCGCAAAAAGTTATGCGTTAAAAAAATGAGTAGATCGCGTTCTCTTGTTTAAATGATAACTTAGATCTTAGATGAATAGATATACATGTAATGAAATATGACCGTGTATGTGTATATCAATATATAGATGTATGTAAAAAGATATGGGCATATAATTTTTCCTCTACTAAAGATATTTACGTCATACGTAAGTCGTAAGGTCTTGTTAACTTGTCGAGCGATAGTGTTTCCTTGGTCACCTAAATAGTAAACGAACGGCTCCGACCGGCCATTTAGCATTATAAAAGGTGCTTAAATATTGATTCGACGGGCAATTATGAGTGGTTTTTCACCAGTTCTCCGCGAGCGTACCCTTCGGCCTTGTTTCCCGGGATCGCTTAATTACGGGATGTTTGCGTTTCTCAAAATTAAACTCCTGCTGGGGTGGTCGAGATAGCGCATCGTGGCAGCCCTCAGAGTAGTCTAAACAAATTTGCGTGAAACGAGAGAACGCGGATCAATACCGATCGTGATTTTCCACTGGTTCGATACGACGATGTAAGCGTCCGTACGTAAGCGTCGATCAATAAAGACGAATTTGCTATCTCGTTTTGTCACTTCGATTCGTCAGGATACTTGGGAACGTCTCGGAAATCGCTACAAAAATATAGGAAATTCTCTAATCAACGTACACGATTAGAATACAGAAACGCTTTTATTACGAAATATTTGCAGATGCAGATAATTTCGCATGAATAAAGTAGAATTTATAAAACGAAAAAAAAAAGTGAATTTTTTAGATAAAATTTAATAAAAATATATCTCTCGTACGCAGAATGGCTTTAATGCGCGAATGTTATCGTGGGCGAGAAATTCGCCATTGGATATCGATCTCGCTCCGTCGGCGTGTCGGGTTACTTCTGTAACAAAGTAGCGAGGTGACAATTCCCCGCGTTTTCGTAATTACGGAAGTCGTTTAATAGCCCAGTTTCCAACAGTCTGGAAATTCGTTTCCGCTCGCGACGAAAGGAGTAGTCTCAAAGGAGGAAGTTATTGTCGGCGCGCTCGAGGGGTGCGGTTGAGAAACTTAACTTCCCATAGCGTATATCATAGGAAGCGAAAAGGACAGGGCGGATGAAGAAGAAACAGGACGGCGAAGTATGAGACGAGTTCTTCGACGATCCCCCGCGGTTTATTTTTGCGGCGGTAAATTAACGGCTCGTGGCTAGACCACCCCCGGGACTATTTCGCAAGCAGCAACAGCACCCGGTGATTCTACATCGAAATTAGAGATGAAACGCTTGAGCAAACGTATAACGAGTTGACAAACGAACGTTCTTCTCTGTCAATTTCAATTAAACATCTATTGCGAATCTACGAATGAAAAATATATGCATTTATCATTATTATATTACAAATGCATGTATAATCTTATATCTTCATTTTACTTATTTTTTCAAGCATACAAAAATACTTCTTGAAGAAGAATGTTAAGTAGAATTTTATGTTTAATTAATACGCCAATATTACGTTCTTTGCCGAAGAATAAAACTTTTTCGAAACATCAAAAAGTTGGAATACAATTTATTTAATAGCAACTTTCACTTGATTGTTACAAACCGCGCGCGACTCAGTTTCCTCAGAAGGAATTACGTTGATAGCCTAATGTCCGCATCGGCAGCATCTCGAAATTCCGCACATTTTCCACGACGGCGGTGACGTACAAGCGGCAAAAGGTAGACGAAACTAGCGGTTGAAAATGTAAGATATTGCGAGAATGGACGATGACAAGGTACGTGCTTCGGTATCAAGTGACTGTACGGGACTGCTTCCGCGAAGTTTAATGAAATAACGAGATGACGTCGCTGGCGTGGGAAGAGCGGCCGGAGGTAGCGCTGATGAAGGAAGAAAGGGGGGACCGACAGAGACAGTTAGAAACATAGAAGCGAGCGGTAAGAAAACCCGCGGACTTGGAAAGTGGGATGGACCGGGCCGAGGTGCCAAGTTGCTAGGTGACTTTGTGACTAGTTATTTAATTAGTCCAGAGATTCTCTCTTATACTCGACCGCGCCCTCCCGCCCTCCCGCTCTCCCGTCGATCTTCCCTCCTTTACCTCTTTTTCCTTCCTGATGTTCTTCCACAGTCTGTCTTCGAAAGACTCCGCTGACTTTTATCACGTAATGAGTTCTCTTCTAACTACCGATCCGTGTACATACAACACAGTAATACTATCCAGATTTTCAACACGAAATCTGCCTTTACACACATATAAACTCGTACTCGTTATCGTCGTTATCCAATTAGGTAATATGTATCGTAAAATAAAGTATCGTTAAGCTGTCGCTGATTTTCTGACGACAATTGGGAACAAAAGCAGAAACGTCCATTTCGATAACGGCGTTCGGTTTGCCGAACGCTCATCCGAAGAAACGTCCTTCCCCACTAGCCCTCTTCGCATTCGATCCTAAATACGCGTAGAAGCGGCACGAGAAAGAGAGATCTGGGAACGCGAGGAAGGGCGGCATCCTACGACGAGGAAAACGAATAGATTCCCCATGGGAAGTCGCCAACCTTTTCCTATACCCCTGCCTCTCCTCTCCGCCCTCGTTTCTACCGGAGTTGCTACCGGAAAGGCAGCAGGAGCTTACGAGGGCTTAACTCGGTGACAGGATGATTGCTGGTATTATCGGAATTACCTCAGGGCGAATTGCGCCGCACGCCGTAACGAACTCGCAATATCGCGAAAATCGTGCGTTAACCCCTTCACCGGTAGTCCTTCCCAAGTCTCTTAAGGCCGCGGAATTGAGGAATCTAACGGTCGTATCGATACTACGTACAGACATCTAACGATAAAGCAGAAATCTCCGGCGGAATATTGAAAACGAGATGATCTCGATAGAGATAAATCGTGCGCTTTAAATATATTTTCAATTCGATTAAAATACGTCATAAATAAGAATAAGAAATCATAATTGTCAAACTATCACGAATTGATCATTTTTCAATCGCTTAGTTTATTCTTTTCTTCGTAAATAACGAAAAGAAATTCTAATTTCTATCATTTCTTTAATTAAATGCGATATAATAATTCTATATAATAATCGCGGCTGCAATTATCGACATTTTACCGCAACTGCGTCATTTGCGAGAGGGTATCGAGAGGATTAAAATTTATATCATGTATAAAAGGAATCTTTGCGCGGATAAAACCACGACGTTATATGCATATTTACCCTTTATAGAAGAGTAGCGCGTTATCGGGAACTCCACATGCGCTTCCCCCTTTTTTCCCGGGCGCATTTTCGCCAGAGCGCGATGTGGAGGGAAATTGTTTATTTAACGGCGAAGTAGGGATTATCGAGCGCTGAAAGCGCGTCCCTTCGCATGCTTCTGCCATAACTAAAAATTTCCATGGGTAAATGTTCGCTCTCGAGAGACAGTCCGTCGAGCGAAACGCAAATGCTATATACGTGCCCGGAATTTTCTCGCCAATACTGCAGATCCCTTTGCATGACGCGTGCACGTTTATTTGTATCGCCTTTATATTGTCTTAAGAAATTCCAAAAGACATCTGGGGGCAGGTGGGAAGGAACGACTAGCGCGGCGGATACCAGATGCGACGAGAGATGCCGCGGCAGAAAACTCGGACAAAATCCAACGTAATCGCTGACCAACGCAGTTCTTACATCGAGACTCTCGATAGTGAAAAATGCTCGCCTTGCATTACGAAAATATACTTGAATACGTAAGCCGTTCTAGATTTACGCATTCTTTTCACTCAAGCAAAAACTTTCAAAAATATGATATATACAAGAGAGAGAGAGAGAGAGAGAGAGAGAGAGAGAGAGAGACAGAATTAATATTTTAATTTTGATAGAACTCAAGCATCTCTCACGTTATTATAAAATCACGCTTACATGTTGCCTATTTTCAATATTACGATTATAAAATTAAAATTAAAAAAAAAAAAATATTGTGATTGTTTAAACGTACTTTGTCGTACAAAACGGAAGGAAACGATCGAAATGTGTGCGATATACGCGGAAAATCGCCGACTAGATATACATATATATGTATAGCGCGACGAGCGAGAGAGCCGTGCGACGGAAAAAGCTGCGACAAAATCCGACGTAAATGCAACACTGCTGATCAAAGCGGGACACGATTTCCGTAACCGGCCGTGCAACAATGCGCGCCGTGTTGCATAAATAAAGCCGCGCACGCTGAACGTGATCAATATTGGATGTGATGAAAGTAAACCGGTAAAGCGTCCGTGCGGGGCGCGCTCGACCCTCGTCAACGCGCGCGACCGTCTGTGTAATTTAATGCCGGGTAAATACGCGCCGAGCGAGAGAGAGAGAGAGAGAGAGAGAGAGAGAGAGAGAGAGAGAGTAGTTTTGCACTATAATCTAGATGAATCTACTGCGCGCGGGAAGAGGCCGGTGACGGCTCCGGAGCAACCGGGTTATACAGGCCTCGTCAATTACGAAACGGGTCGTAAAGGGCGTCGCTGAACCACCAGCAACGTTCTCTCGCGCGATCTCGGGACTTTACATCGCTACTTGATAAGAACATAGAGAACGATGAGAACAATCCGCGCGAGAGAGGCACGAGAAGAGACGTGACGTAAAATCTCTCGTGCCTTTACGAAAATCTTGCGAAAAGTTTCTAACTAATACAGGACATTGGCGCGATATCCGAACTTGAGCGGGCGTATGGAAGTATATCGTATATATTAAAGCATATTAATTCGAATGCGTCGTAGTCTACGCGTGTTATACATTTTGCCAATGTTCAATTAATCGACATTGTAAATATGTACGGCGCGCTTTGAATATACATCGCATTATTCTTTTAATAATATAATGATAAGGATTTTTAAAAAATGTACAACAGCACGGACAGGAGCAGGAAATAATCTAAGTTATATCGCGATCTTAAATTTGGAGGTTGTAGGATTCATATTTTTCTCCGTATTCCTGTTAAAAGTGAGATGGCTAATTTTATGCGCGGCTCGGCTGACTGAGTCGCGACATTTCCCGAATGTAGGACGAGGGACTTTCCGGTCGAAAATTTATCTCCCCGTAATAACACCGTAGCAACGGCGCTTTCCGGATGTTGTCACGCCCGGTAACCGTCCGTGTACGTGCCCGTGTCTCTTTGTCTTCCGTCTTCTTTCTCTTCTGCTCCCGCTCTCCGTGCATCCCTCCGGGAACGCGGTCGTGTCCGCATTATAATGACATTACGTGTCCTCACATTACACTTGCTGTCCCAGCTCGTAATACACATTTCTCCCCACGTTCCGTCCCCATGCCGAGTCTTATTTTTTTCTCCTCGGAATACATCCGTCCCGGATGTATCCTACATCGTGATTCGGGGCTTGTGCAGTATTTACAGGGCCTCTTTCACTCTCTCGGACGAGGGTCTCGCAAATATCATCGAAAAATTGAGTTAGAGATAAGGCAACCGAATAAAATGTCAACTACCATGATAGCGTCTGTCCGACAAAATTCCGTATAAAATCATAATCTCGTATATTAGCTCACATTTATTGGAATAATTTTAGAGAAATAATATTAAAATAATATTTCTGTATTCAAAAAGTTTGACATCTAAAATAATCTTTTTTTTTTTTTTTTTTTTTTTTAATGACAACTATAGCTTTTCGTGTTTGGTTAATAATAATAATCTTGATATTTAAGTAGGCGATTAAAATATAAAATGATTGAAAGTGCACTCTGCTATATTTTTGCAAAAATTATGTTGCAAACCATATATTCATCAATTATTTCGATGTTATTAATATTTTACACGTTCTAGGTATACACATATATAAGACAATCAATTAAACTTATTTCACCTTTTTTAGTTTATTCATTGTCCTTTATTTTTTTATCTTCATCTGGAATATACAAATGTTTTTGTTTTTTTTTCTGTATTTGCGATGGTCCTTTTATCCTTCTGGTTCGTTTTGTCCGTGCAATCTCGATCCCATCTCGCGAATATAAAAAGAACCGATACACAAGAGTGTTTAGTAACTTTGTCAGCGTTTTTAATGCTCGCCCTTTTTCGTTCCGATTCTCGCACGTCCGGTTGTAGGTAGGTAGATATGTATTGTGTGTTTCAGCTTGCTCTTGTATCTAGGACTCAATAGACACCGTCCACCTTGTGAAACCTGTAACCGTAGCAATTACGCGAATTCGTGCTATATTTCTGGCTTTACTTCTGGATTTACTGGTTTCGTTAACGAAATGAATTCGTCTGTTCCTGCTATCGACAGCAGTTTACTTGATGTATAATCGATACAGGCAACAGAATCGTTGGATCCTTCTACGGAACATGCGATAAAAACGTCGTTTCGATAATTACAATAATATATAATATAAATAATTATCCATTTCTTGAAATCATTGATGGACATAATAAAAAGTATATATGTATGTATGTGTTGATATATTTTTTCTGATTTTAAATTATTTATAAATAACGAAAATACTCATAGCCATAATTCTCTCTCTCTCTCTCTCTCTCTCTCTCTCTCTCTCTCTCTCTTTTTTGCTGCAAAATTATTAGATATATCTAAAGTTAGAATAGATAATCAATTGACGCTTGTCTAAATTCTAAATAGAATATAAAGTATATTTTGTTGAGCATCGTGTGAATAGAATGGATCGAATGTCTCATAAAGTAATGTATATACGAGAACTTAACGTCAACGAGTTTGCGCTCGATATCAAATCCCACCTGACCTATTCCACGTAGTCGCACCCTAACAGACATTTCGCAAAGTCGTTAATAACTTTTTTTTAACACATCTCTTCTTCCATTGCTCCACTCCATTAGCGAAGTAGTCAGAACTCCACCCATTCGCTACATGCTGGCAAGACTATTCGTATTCCTGTTCATATCCCTGACACGAATCTATTCAGCTTGACCGAATTATTTTTCTCTTTCTAATGTGTATATTCTTTAACGATAAAAGATATTTCGCTTGTCGCTCATAAAAGCATGTTACTGTTGAAAGCATAATTTTTCTTTTTCTTCGATTTTAAAAGAGATGACTCAATTGTAAATTAAATCTACGTTATTGATAGACATCATTAATTGTAAGTTTATGCTCCTCTTTCTTATTTTCATATTGATATATATATTTTCATAATTATCATATAAATAACTATTATATTAATGATTAGCAATCTCTGTATCTGAACCTAGTTCACTCGTATTAATCCAATAACTATAATATATACAATTATCATAATGATGTGTTAAAATTGACAATTAGCTTTTATATCAGTTTAAGGGATTAAAGTATTTACAAAGTATTTAATATCTCATCATGTTACATATATTATATTATCCGTAATGTATTCTCTAACAAAGAAACGGGATATATGAGATATATAATTATTATTCTTTAGATCTAAGGGGATGACAAAAATTCATACAATCTGTGCTTTTATTACTTATGCAAAAAAGAAATTAAATTTCGAGTATAGTAAGCCTCCATGTGCGCTGTTCATCTTCAGCTGTTACAAAAACAGATGTTCACTAGCGACTTACAACCAAGTCACAAAGGTTGACAGACGATGCGCGCGTATATCGCGCGGGTCTATATTCAAATCGCCCTCTTTCACCAGCCACGGTAACAGATGTTCGTCGCCCATCGATCACGACGATTCTATTTTTGAATTGATGCTTCTTTCGGAACGTCACGCTTTGATAAAAGATCTATCGATCGGCGGCATGGCGCTTTCGTAACGTAGCGAAACACCTACTCTTTAATGAAGCTTTCTAACATCATAGCGAATTCGAACTAGAGAGTGCGGCATTTTTTCGTACCAAGTTTGCGGCTTGATTTAATTATCAACTGTTGATTAATGAAGCGTACAACTTCCGCCACATAAGTTTTACTCGCGGAAATGAGTATAAGAAGATCGATCGCTAAATGCGTTACACCTCGCCTTGCCTTGACTCGCTATTGAGCGGTAGCTCGGCAAATGATTTAACTTACCTATGCTTGTACCATAAGGCCACGAATCGTTTATAGTAAAAGGGAAATTAATGACACAGTTTCAATGTATTGAGTTAAAGAATAAGCCATTACATAGAGGGGAATGAATAGAAAAGGTTGCCCTCGCGTCTCTCTCCGTTTGACATTATCGCCGACGTGCGTGATAAATATTTTATTTTTATTACATTGTTCTTGAATTTTTTTAAATCGCCCGTTTATACGCCATGCCGTAGAAAGTTTCATTTTATCGACAAGAAGGACTCTTTAATTTGCGCGTGCTTGAGGCTCGTGCTATTTCGTCATCGCGATCGAATATTTCGAGATCTTCATAACTAGAATTACATCGTAGTCTTAATAGGATTAAATAACTTCGAGCGCAACGCTCCGAACGAACAAAACTCCCGACGATGTTTGAACGTTCAGGGCACATGAACTCGTGCGAGTAGTCGTGGCATCGCCCGCGCTGTAGTAGTAGTCGCTCGACGATGGCGATGGCCGTGGGATAAACTTAGGCATGTTTGCCAAGCAATCAAATATATGAGTGGAAAGTCTCGCGGGCGCTATCGATCGGTCGGAAGCCATCGTGATGGTAGCGCGCGAGCGGCGGCTGGAATTGAAGGAAGAAGGATTCGAGACGAAACGACTAGGGGGGAGAGTCAGGGGAAGACCACGAAAACTTTACTCGTTCGTCGTGGACGAAGGGTCGTCGATTCGGCCGACGAACGGTCTTGTCCACTGTTTGTTGTTGAACGCTATGAAGAAGGCGAAAGAAGAGCGGCAAATATGATCTTTGAGCCGACAGAAAGGAATCGTCATGATAGTTATAACTATAATTGTTATATATTCTGTTATTAAGCGTTTTTGGATATAAATATCTAGATATTTTCTACACGTTCTTTTTTTTCTTACACGCTAGATAATCAGAAAATTATCTAGTTGTTTTATTTTTATTGAAAAATACAAACTCGGCTATGTTGATTATGTATAAATAATATATACTAATTATAAGATATATTTTCGTTTTCTTATAATTTTTTAAGAACAACGACGCACGTGTCCGTATCTACGTATGTGTGTGCTACTTCCATATAATCTGATCTATACTTATATTTCTCATATTAAGAAAAACAAGTTTTAAAATACTTTTATATATATTATAAAATATATATTTTGTACAAAAGATTTTATTTATTAGAAAACATTTATATTAATGTTAATATTTTTGATGTTAAATGTTTCGATATTAGATGTATTCTTGATTTACATACAAGCGAAAAACATGTGTCATGACATATTGATCCCCTCATATACATACGGATACATGCATGCATGATGTCAACTGGGTATAGCAAAGTTTCGTGAAATTCGAGTCCTTTATTTTCGTGCAAGTTTGCGTCCCGGCGATGCGAGAAACGTCGAAGAAAAATCTCAAGTGCGCATCGTTTTCGGGAGCTTCGCGAGAGGGGAAAGACGGGAGAGAAACGCTTTGGAAGCTCGAGCGAATTCTTACGTTGGCCGTTTCCCCAGGATCTACAGGATCTGGCAACCAAGTCTTATACGTTTCGCTCGTATGGTCCTTCAAGAATTTCGCTCATTTTCCTGTCACGAATTTCCTCGCAAAACGCACAATGATTGCCAACATTATCCGTTTAAATTCTAGATTAATATACGGTAAAAGAGAAATAATATCGAGTTTGCTGATCGAATTAATCTATATACTTGTAAACTATTGTGTGAATTATATGTATTGGCGAGCACGCGTTAGTGGAGATCTCGATCCTGGTTAAATATTCGAGTTTTCGAGATTCAAAGCCCTGATTAATGTAGCGGCATGAGGTTGACATGGTGACATTATGATCGCTACAATGGACGCCAGGTGTTTCAGACAGGAAGGGCTAGAGAGGCAAGGAGTATAATGCCGTCAAGCAACGCCACTTAATGAGCTGCCGGGAACAAAGCGGGAAGAATCGCTTTGTCATTTTTTTCGTGCTCCAATTACTTAGCGTTTTAGAACAGTTGTGATTATCTTTTCTTTATTTCACTTTATCTAATATAGTCTACGCGATATACTCTTTTACGAAAATTAGTCCGTGTAATTAAATAATATAGCTACATAATTTTCGCTTTATTAAGGTTGACACGTATTCGCGTATAATATTCTCGTCTAATATGTCATAAAAAATTTCGAAATTTAATATATTGATCGAAAGCCTAAAATTGTCCGCCTGTTCCAATTTTCTTGTATCATGTCGTCCAAGCAAGCAAGCAAGCAAGGGACGGGAGTTTGAAACTAGATGTCGAAGACGAGGGCTGCTGAGATCAGAGGAAAGTCCAGAGTTTAGGAAAGGGACGAGCAGCGGATACATTATCGTGTCGTACTTCAGCGCGTAAAGGGGGTGGGCGCGCCCTCTTTTCGCCCTAATTCCCTTCAATCCTGATCCGTCCCATCTCCCAGAAGCATATCGCAATCGAGTTTCGTTTATTTTTCAAGAGGCGCCCGCTCGACAGAAATTGGCGAGTATATTGAGCGATATTCGATCCTCGAAAAGGTTAATCTCAGTTTTAAAAGCGCTGCCGCGTTACACGAAAATCTCGCGCAGTTAAACTGCACTGTGTTTCATCTGGCTGTGACTGTAACACGATTACGTTAAATTTGATTACAGCTTCCATTGATTGATATTTTTCACGAGGTGAAAAACTCGAGACGCCGATTGAATAAAAAAATTCGCGTTCTATCTATAAAATTCGATATTCCCCGAAAAAAAAAAAAAGAAAAAAGAAAAACTAAAACAGTACCGCGGCGTAAAATGTCGTTTGGATGTTACCCTACGATCCCTACTATCTCGATCTTTGTAGGCGAGAAATTCCTCGAAGTTTCTTCCCGCGGTGCAACATCGAAAAGTTTATTTTCGAACAAGTTCTTTTCAATAGACCAGATACGACGATCTAGTGAATTATCCCGCTTACCACGACGCGCGTGCAAAAGATGACAACGATTGTCGAGTATCATTCCCCATGGCGACGATACAAATAGTTATTTCACGAAACTGCGGCCACCGTCGTCTCGGATTACGAAGCGCTTGTTCGCGCGCGGTAAACATCTTTTATTAAAGTGCATGTTGCGCTCCGCTGGCGCGTCAATTTTTCAAAGGGCCCCCGAGCTCTTTGTCTTCGCCGCGTCTCCATCTAACTACTGGCGATAAGCGCACGTGGCAGGCGGTAGGAGAGCGATTAATCGTTCCATCGTTGTCGCGAGAACGGCCTCCCTCCACAACAATAGCGGAAACGGAACTCTCGCGAAGATAAAACAGATAAAAGTATTTTGTGCTTCCTTCCGGATTCAGAGTGTGCCACAGAAATTTTCATGGCAAGAAAAGGAAAGTTGATCACCGTTACTCATGACACTCATCCTTCCGGCGAATGAATATCGAACGTTACGAGTTTTATTTAACCCTCTATTTCGCGACAGTTTTCATTTGTGCCGCATGTCTCGTAGAGACATGTAATTTTTTCGATGCGTAAGATTTGTTTCTCAAAAATGAAAGATGTATTCTTGTAAACTACTTGAAAGTATGTATTATATACTAAGGAAAATAGGAAAGATTATATATTTTACATGTTTAAAAAAATATGATAATGTCATTTGTGTGCGAAATCTACGATCTATTTTTCATTTGGTTTTAATGACCGCTCTCTTCTCTTTGTTTCAGGCTGTGCATTCGTGAAACTCTCGTCGCACCAAGAAGCACTGGCGGCGATAAACTCTCTACACGGTAGCCAAACTATGCCGGTGAGTGTATCCACCGTATGATATTATATCTCTCTTCGATCGAAGCTCGTTATTTTTTTATCTTCCAATTCACCTCTTCAGCCAATGACCGCTAGTCATCGTGTTCACGAACGCCGTATTTACGCTCGGGAAATGTCACGTACGCGATATTAACGGAAAGGAGGGTAAATATTCATAGAAGCGCTACACCTGACGGAAGAGAGGAAGGGGTGCGGGGGCTGATATGAATATCGAGGATAGGGATACGCGCCGCAGTAGATGACCGTCTTCCGTTAACGGATGGCGGGAAAGGAGATGACTGGCGGTTGGAGATCGGACCGGGTAGCCGTAGCAATGGCTGTCGTGCCTGCAAACACCAGCCAGTAATGACTGGCCAAACAGAAATCTGCATAACACTTGGAGAAACGCGATTCGCCTCCTTCTCCGCAGCCCTCGACGAGAGAGCGTCCCTCGGTCTCCGTCAAACCGCCGAACTTTCTCGGCTTAGGGTCGGACCAGGAATTCCCAGTTGTAATTGAATTGTCAGTGAGTTCCGTCCAGGATTCCACCTGCTGATTGGCGAAACTTTGCAAAGCCGCTTGCCGTCCGGCCCCCCAATCGTCCTTGTCGGCGTTATTGCCTATCGACCGCCGCTGACACGCATCCACGCGCCTAAGGGAGTTTGTATCTCGGACAATTATTAGACCTATAATGTACAATTGAAGATCGCGAGGATTTATATGGAACTATTGCTTTTGATTGTGATTTTATAACGCTCTAAATTAATCGTTTTAAAAAGTATTTAAATATTAAAAATCTTAATATGCAAATTATTTACGAGCAAAAGATCAAAATAATACGAATAAAACATATTATCAATGATACAAACTTACTTTTGATAATCTATATGTACACGTATATCCATCCATGTATTTTTCTATAATATGATCGTCTTCGAGAGCGTGATACAAACGCGAAACACACGAGACGAGCCTATAACTTTTTCTGTTGTTAGAGCTACTGGAGAAGAGTAACAGGATCCATTATATTTCATGTTCTTGTATGTTATGTGAGACCATTAGGAAGAGAAGATGACGTAACTTTTGACATTCGACAAGGGATTCGCGATTCACGTCGTACATTAAACGAGCGTCCCTGCACGAACGTCGTGCGCTGGGCAAAATCGTGGGGGTGGAAGCGCGGGTTGGTTACGTGAATATTACTCGTTACAAGGCCCTAATCTAATAGCCGAATACGGGGTGGAAGACGGAGCAGGAGTGAAGAGGGGAAAGGAGGGAGTTGGGGACGACTTCAGAACCGCGACTATTTGCCCACGAAAGAGGTACTGACAGCGCACGCGGGCCGTAATATGCAGATTGCTTAATTATCGCAACGAATTATGCAAATCTCGACGCCGATGTTACGAGATTTCACGGCGCGCAGTCGTGACCGAGGGGATGGGAAGCGAGGAAGGCGAAAGCGGCAGCGAGTGTCGGGGTTAACGCTTTCGCCGAAATGCCGACCTTCGACCCTGAATTATTCGACCCAGAAGAGATACGAAAGGTTACGCGGGCGGCTTAATTATTGCGGCGAATTATGTGGATCTCGACGTTATGAAATTTTGCGCGGCGCGACGTAGAAAGAGAGGACCGTTTGTGTCGAACAATTTAACGTCGGCGAATCATATGAGCGTGATTTACGTGCAAAGATTAAAATAGCAGCGGTACTTCTGTCATTTTGGTTGGCCATAAAAAATAATGTGACTCAATATCTCAGTTTATCTAACAATGTGTTTTTGAAAACTACGTATTTTTATTTCGTCATCGTTTGAAAACACGACAATAAGCGCGGACAGCGGATAAAAAATTCACTCTTTCTGTTTGGCCAATCGATATAAATCTTTCGTAGAAAACAATCGTTATCGCGAAGGAGACGCGATGTTATGGAGCCCCAAGAGTAATTCGGCTTGACTATGTTCGTTCCAGTTTCCTCTGACCTAGCGCAAGATCACAACCCCTTCCAATTTTCCCCTGTCCTATCTATATTTGCTCATACACGCTTAGAGAAGCGTCGATCTATATAAGCGTGTACGTGTGTGCGCGCATAAAAATACCGAATATATGTACGATCGTACACGTCATCTCACGTGTGTACCCTCTGCTTTCAGCCACTCGAACACGTCGACGCTCTCGGTCACGAAACTGCATTACGAACGCAACATCTCGGCTCATACCTACGAAATGAGATATTGATTTGCAATCTGATACCGTAATACGCGACGACGCGCTGTCGGCCTGCAAACGACATACTGGCTCGTAGCGGAAGCGTGAAATCGTAACACCTTATGAAATCCGCATGATGTAGATACACAATATGGACAATGTTATTTTATTTAATGACAAATGCACACGTTAACATTGATTCTTCTTTTTTTTTTTCAATTATTCTTTACACAAGCCGCTTAATTCGCAGTGGCAAGTCCAATTTTAAAATTCAATAAAAAATGATATAAATTTGAGAACGATGTAATCGGAAATCTATGCATATATTTAACAAGATTTTACAACATTACAGCTTTTACGCTATTTAAACAATTATATATTTCGTACATCTGTCACACACGAGAATATAATTATATTAGCATGCATCATAAACATAATTTATTTTCTAATATGTGTTGAACAAACAACATTATTTAATATATTATTGTAATGTAAATGTGAGAAATTTAATTGCAATGATAAATTATATGTTTTTCATTGAAAACGTGATATTTTTAATGCCGTCGCGCGATTAATATTAAAATTTTTTTTTTTTTTTTTTTTTTTGCTGATAACGCAAAAACATTATCATAAAATCTGTATACTGTAAGCGTATTTATTTCGTTTTCACGTGTGGTTTTAATCCGATTTATGTTTCTCGGATCGACATATTTATGCATCGCGCGACAAGCAATATTTCTTTAAGCGCTCAATATTTTAGCCGATTTTACGATCCCGTCATTCGAAGATATTACACGCGAAAAAATTTTAATTTCTAACAACACCGAGACGTCTGTATACGCAGACCAGTACAAACATTTTTTACCCCGATTTCACGGCCCGTATAATGTGGTTTAAACTTTTCGCAGCGACGTTTTCCCGTGTCTTTCCTAGCGAACAATATTTTTCCAGCAGCTCAATGCATTCTCGGATTCCGCCATTCTCTTCTCGACGCTTTAAAAACTCAATTTTTTTAAATGCTTTAACAGAAGAATAACTTTATCCTCCTTCTCTTCTCGCTTACTAGAGAGTACATACAAACCAATTCGCGATATCAACTGCAAGTTTCGTCCGGAGTAATGCTTTATATAATATTATAAAAATTTCCGTCGACCTCTAATAATGTTGTTACAAACTGTGATTCTGTCATGCGAAATCTGTCGAGATAACACGATTACTTTTTCTTTCTCTTTCTCTCTCTCTCTCTCTCTCTCTCTCTCTTTCTTTCTTTCTCTTATAAAAAATTAAATACTTCTACTCGCGACGATAATCTACCACGTTTTTCTGGACACGCGCGTCACGTAAGCCTGCATCAATTGCACGGGAGTATCTCGAGCCCCCAACTTTTTTGCACACTTTTTTGTTTGATAACAGCCTGTTTACGCGTCTCTCGAATTCTGTAGGCGCGTTCGTGCATCACGCAACGGGCAATATTTTTTCAAGGGCTCAATATTTTCGTACACCGCCTCTCCTTCTCTCTCTCTCTCTCTCTCTCTGTGTTTCTCTCTTTTTCTTTCTTTTATCTCGTATGTGTCAACGCAGTGTCATGCGACCGAGCCAGGCCTCATGTAGTTATGCTTTCCGAAGCGTGTGACATTTCTTGTCACGCCTCGCAAACCCTCCAACATCGCGCTCCTCGCGTACGGAAATCTCCCCCTTGCATACATACATCTCTTGGAAATGTCTCGTAATAAAAGCAAAAACCACGTGAAGTGTTTCGTCGCGCCGCGTCAAAACGAGTTGTGGAATGATGTCCCCTTGGTCCTTATTTATGTAACTTTGGCACATCGTCGATTGTTGCCATCTTTTCACGGTGAAATGTCTACACAGTCTATTCGTTACGAAAGTTTAAAACAATCGAAGATAGCCAACTCTAGATGATACTTAATGTTAATATAGACATAATGAAAATAGAAATTTTTGCGCATTTATTAAATTTAATACACGTAATGTCATAAATTATTTTAATACCAGATGCATAATCTTTAGTTGGATTTTGCAAAATTAATCGGAATTTATGCGCCATTCAACGTGCTGAATTGGATTTCAAGCAGGCAGGGAATTCATCATACAAGAAGTTTCGAAGCGATAAGATACAATGGCCAATTGAAGTTATTCCAAACTTTAGAACAATCAGTCGGATGCCTATAAACGATTCGCGGGATGTGCTCGCTCCTCGATCGAAACGAGGAAACCCGAGCGATGGAATTCGATACTTATTGAGCGAGTTTTTGAATGGACGTTGACGCGAGTGATTAGGCACGCGCGAACTTTAAAAGTTCGTTAAGTTGAGAAGCCCGCGGATCTGGACGTAACGCGAACGTAACGCGGTTCTCCATCTCCGGCCGGATGTTACTTTTCTGCTCGAGACATTCACGCGCGCGCGCGCGTGGAAAGTGGATGGAAGGAAATTGTCTCTGCATTAACGGAGGCTCGGAAACTCCTCCCAACATTTAATTAAAGACATTCCCTGAGTAATTCTCTCGGCGGCCTCGTAATTGCATTGCTTTTATCTCCAGTACAACTGTTACTTGTTTGGCGGATCCTTCGTGTGTATCGGGAGTCAGAACGACTGCGGAGTCCGAATCTTCACAAAGAAAGAGAAAGACAGATCGCGGAGGCAGAGGAGGGGGGGGGGGGAGGGCAGAGGGTCTGGAAAAGGGGGGAGAATGGACGACCGTGGAAAAGAAGCGCGATCGACCGTGCGGAGCACGGGAACCCATCAACAAGATCCCGTCCTTACTGCGGGATTCGAAGCGATTATTCGTACGATAAGGCTCTTGTCGTGATTTCTCATTGTGCGCCGACTCTCCCTCCGTTACAAGGTGGTATCGTCGAATCGATACGGACGTATCCAGGCACGGTGAGCGCATTTGTGATAGGGACACCCCGTCAACGAAGCGACGCGATGTTAACGTTAATAATTGATTTCCGTGTACATTCAAGAGCGCCAATTTCAGCGGATAACAACGATGTTTGTTTTACATCTTCATTACGATAATAATAAAACGAATCTAGTTGGATAAAATGATATAGAGATATATGAATACGTAAATAGATACATGTTTATTATATATACTTCGTAAATAAGAACCTTTAAATATAAAATATATATATTATGAAAAGTATTAAATAAAGAGAGAGAAAAAGACAAAGACTTCGTCTTAAAATACTTATAGAATGTATTACAAACGATTCGTATAACACATTAGACTATTTTCATTTATAATTATTAATTTTCTTTCTTTTATTATCTTGTTTCTCTTCTTGTTTGACGATACTATTTCGATCTTTTACGAGAGTACTCGAAATCTTTTAATGTTACCAATTTGATGCTTTTTTATGATTTTCCAATTACCTATTTTTACATTGAGAAGCATTGCGTGAGCGGTTTGTAATTTGAAATACATCTACGCGAATAGGAACGCTCGCTTCTGTATTCCGATTCGACAGAGAATCACACAAGAGGACGAGGAGCAATCGGCGTTCCGGCCGGTCTTGCGGTTCCAGTTGTATCTATTGAAATTACCATCTGGCGGATTGGCAAGTGTGATGGTGCGGCTAACGGGAGAGAGCCTCCAATCAGCAGGTAATTGCTTCATTCCGTTGGCAAGGCCTGTCCAATATTGTGGCCCTCTGAGCTAAGCTTCGACGCCGAAGCGCCGCTTCAAGTATCTGGATAGAGATACCGCCAACTTTTATCTCGGAGCTCTCGATCGATCCCCAACCATCGGTATCTTCGATTAATGAGAAGAAGCGACTAGACGTCGACCAAGTGCGGATATGAAAAAACATCGACTACGCATCTCTGAGAAGGGCGAGCTTAAATTCAACCAGACAACGACGTATGCACGCGGATGAAACATCAAACGCGACCCACGTTCGCGTTGGCTCATGAAATCATAATGGAAAAAGGCGCGCGCGCGCGCGCTTTAATATCGACATTTTTTAAAGGGGCAACCTTAACGGGGGCGACACGTAGGACAGACATAACGAGCAAGGGGGAGCGGCGGCGGTGGCTTCAAACGTTCTCCGCATGATACCTCCGGCTCTCGGGAGGACGGCTTTTCCTTTTCGCGTGCAGTTCAGAACGTTGGATCGGAATTAATGAACCGTAATCCCCCAATAATGAGGCTTCGGCTTCACTGGCTCCGATACGACCTCGTCGTCCCCCGCGCGGCCCCGATCGCGCCACGATTCGCTTCAGCCTCGTCTCCTTCATGCCGCACACGTGCGCGACAACGTACATATGTGCTCGCGTAAATGTCACACACCCTATGGCATCTATACCTGCGTGGCGAACAAGACCTCGGAGCTCGAGACCGTCGACGCAAATTATTTTCTCGGGGGGGGGGGGGGGGGGGCACGCGTCGATGCCGTTTATCGCGCGTAATCGGCGCGGCTCGACGATTTTTCTCGCACGAAA
This sequence comes from Polyergus mexicanus, assembly GCF_030449975.1. Classification (NCBI taxonomy): domain Eukaryota; kingdom Metazoa; phylum Arthropoda; class Insecta; order Hymenoptera; family Formicidae; genus Polyergus; species Polyergus mexicanus. Next base: position 4,851,051 of record NW_027223323.1, read on the forward strand.
GAACGTAACGCACACGCAGATTGACACGCACCGCTGCAGATGCTTGAAAATTCGACTTTTGAATTTTTTTTTTTTTTTTTACGTCAACGTTGACCTCGAACTTGTTAATATTTAGAGCGTGCGATGTATTCGGTAAATTTGAAGTATCGCGATTACCCCTCGAAAGTTTCTCATGCCCTATGAAGATTCTCGTAATTGTTACAGTTATAACTATAAGCAACAAAAATGTTTCGAGACATTATCTGGAAAAGGAAAAAAATTTGCAGACTTTTGATGATATGACGATCGCTTCTTGTAACAAGTTGTTGAAGTAAATTCATTTTTGTGAAAGTTTGAATTTAGAACTTTCTCTCGCGTACGAGAAAATTTTAACTGAAAAAAGATTGAGATTTGAAATATACAAAGAAAAAGTAGAATTTTGTGAGTACTTTATATACCATATCTTCTGGATCTTTTATTTTATTTATTGCTATATGCATAAGACTATTGTTGAGCGACAAAATGATTTCAAAGGATTTAGATATTATATAATATATTTAAATGTATAAAAAAAATATTCTAAAGTACTCTTGAGATTTAAATAATGTAAACGTATTATGTGTGCCATGGTTTATCGACAAATTTTAGAAAAATTAACATATTTTAGTGACAAATAAGAAATTACAACGATGAAAATAAATGATCTTTAAGGAATGTAAAAATATATCATACACATATACCAACACATACCACATACGATGCTTCGTAGTTTGTTCCTTTGCAGCGCTTTAAAGAGTAACACAAACGTATATAGCTGAGAGGCAAAAAGAGAGGTATATCGTGTGCAAAACTCTCGATATTAGTTATAGTTACAGTAACGCGGAAAGTTACATCCGCTCCCGGAAACTTTTATGCTTTTGTAAACTGCACCTGGTCGCTGGTTTTCTCTCGCGACGCTCGCGGTTATACGCGCGTTTGACCTCGTTCGAGGCCCGGCCTCAAACGAAACTTTTAATAACCGAGGTACTCGTGTAGCGCGAGCCCTTCAGCTCTTCGAAAATGCCAAATACAACGGTGTGTCTGCCGCATGCGTTGCCAAAGGTGATACAGCGAATGAAGAGTCAAAGGGAGATGATTTTTACGCAATAACCTTCCAAGTATCCGACCTTGCACTGTAAAATTATCGACTAAAGCTTCGTCGTAACGCTGCACTTGAGTTTCATGGTATATTTCGTAATCGCGAGAAACGAATAAAAATGTTTATCTCTGTTTCTTTGCTTTGCTCACTCTTATTTGCGTGTGTTTTCAAAAAAATTAACGCAAGTTATCTTCGCTTTTCTAAAAATATCAGAAACAATGGGTTCGCTCGCATTACGCACTTGAGTAAGTCTACGATGGTTACGGAGGAGAGACAGCATGGGAGTATTCTCTAAAATCTACTCGCTCCTGCATAATTTCGTTTGTCGCGCGAATACCCATTCGATGAGAAAACCCATTCGAATGTTCTGGATTCTGGACGAAACGCGTGACGTAGGGGGGGAAAAAAAAACCAATAAAAGCAAAATTTGGCGCGGCAAAACGTGCGAGTGTTTTTGACAGCGTCGATTGGCGTCGACGTAAAATCGCCCCCTCTTTCGGGGGCTAACATTTAACGCGCGTAGAGCGTATATCTCGCATGGCATGCGCATTATCGCGAGAGTGTCGGGAACGGGCTGTGCACGTATGCTGAAAATGTTTCATCGGGATTGTCTTTGAAGGCAGCAAGAAGACGCCTCGATCGATTTAATAGAAACGAGACGCGATGTATCACAAGGTGACGTTCCGTGGAAATCTGTCGGGCGTTACCGGTCTGAATTCTACGGTGTCCTCGTCGTTAAATTAAAAGCAATTGCACTAACCGTTGGCGTATGTGGTTCGCTGATGAATAACGGCCCCGAGCCTTTTGTGGAGAATTCCCGCGAGGTGAAGACGGTCAATCGATTATCGATATACGCTCCAATTGTTGTCAATGCATAACAATCATGCCGCAGATCGAACTTGTGGTTGCGGTTTCTTATCGTTGCATAAATTTTTTCGCGCAAACACTTTTACTTAAAATAATCTGCAGTTTCTACTTTGCCATTATTCGATTAAATTGGATTATTTTTTAAACATTCTACTTTAATATATATCTAATAATCTTATCGGTAAATTGAAAAAAATCGTACTTTTGTATATATTACATAGTTGTTACTTTTTTATTTAAAATGTGATAGTTTATTTTTTTTATCAAATAAAAGAGAATTAATTCGATTAATATATTGTAATTATTACAAGCTTAATAACGATTAATTATCGAGCTTTTCTCTTATATGACATGAACATCGATTATTCCAATGATTTTCAAAAAATAAATGCGCCTATTACATATAAAGCCGTCTAACATATTTTTAACATGTACATATGAGATTCATTTCTCATTGTGTAACAATTTCTGTCTGCGACGCGAGACTTTCGCGTGTAAAAGGATGGATCGTCCATCACGATAGTATCGATTTAATGTCTGTGTATGAATCAGGACGGAACCAGTTAGTAAACGTCGCATCGATAGGAGTTATGAAACTCATTGTCGATGTAATATCATAAAAATGTTCGAATTGTAACGTGAATTAATCTCTCTCAGAAAAGATTATAGAATATATTTACATGAATATTTTTATTTGATATATGCTCTTTTATTGTAAGCATTTTTAGACTTCCTAAGGAAGGATATTGAAAAAAAAAAAAAAAAAAAACCCCAACGAGCAATATAAAAACGGGAAAGGAAAGAGGTGCACGCGAGAGAAGCACGGTGAAGTACGTGACGAAATCATGCAAAGTCGCGTGACCAAAGACTAAAAGTCTCGTTACGCAAATTGTAACATTACAACTGTTATATAAACTCTGAGGAACGCGCGTCCAGCCAGCATTTGCATTGATGACGTGAATATGATGTATCACCGGCAACTCGCGCGCGAAAGCCGAGCTTTTCTCCGCAGCCACAATGGCCACTGACCACCTGTTGCCTTTCCATTTATATTTTAGACGTCGTGAGAATGTCATCGCCTTACATATTCTCGCGAGCGTCTCAAAAAGGAAGAAGTATTTTTTGTGCGAAAAGATTGCGAATCACTTCTTTGTCGTACATTTTATACCTTTATGCTCCTTCATCTAGCGAGCATTATGAAAGCGGTTATATTGCTTTGTACGTTATATTTGATTTATTTTGCTATATATATTGCATTTTCTTCTTCATTTTTGAGGAAATATTACGATTATAAACTCATTTAATTTTAATAACAGATAAATAAATTATTAATTGACAGTGAAATATGTAAAAGAATTTAGCTCCCAAAGTTTTAATTAGAACTCCACAGTTTCGATGCGTGAAATTTACAAGAGAAATTGTTTAATGAATTTAATTCCTTCCGTGCTTTTCGCGTAATTAGATGCTATTGTAAAATATGGCAATATACATATATATCTTCAATTATTTTCGTTCACTTATAAAAATCTGATTAAAAATAATTTTTCCACGTCTTACTTATGTATACTGTAAATAATATCTCGTTACGGAGATCGTTAAAATGTACACGTAGCATGTGGCATGTCGTAAAATTGAACCATAAAAATGCCAACATTATGAGAGTGAAATTATGAATATTGCATTATCTGTTGCAGGGTGCGTCATCCAGCATAGTGGTAAAATTCGCAGACACTGATAAAGAGAGACAACTAAGACGCATGCAGCAAATGGCCGGGAACATGAGCCTCCTTAACCCCTTCGTCTTCAATCAGTTCGGCGCTTACAGCGCTTACGCTCAGGTGGGTCGTGTTACCGTTAATGGCTCTCGCGTTACCGCATTACCGCCTTGTTGTCCTCGTTACCGCGACTCACAATCTGCAATGGCTCGTCCCTCGTTACTCTCGGAAATGATCGGCCGAAACATGATGCCGTCGCGTTAACGCCTGTATGCAAAGAGAGAGAGATCCGCCGCAATCGCCTTTCGTGATTTCATTCTTTCCAGATTTGTGCGACCAGGTTACGAGAAGAAAGAAAATGTCGTTTTCTAAAAATTGCCACGTTTGTAATATTCTACGATATATTCCAAAATCATCGAAGGGCATCATTTCTACAATTTCTTTTTCATCAATTTGGGACAAAAAGTTTTCGGACAAAAAAAAAAAGATAATATTGATCAGAGATGAATATTCATCGAGATTAAAAGTTTTCGTTTTTTGAACGAATAATTCTGTTTGCTAAAGTAGTAATAGAAAAATACAAGAACGTTCTTTTTGACGAAAGTCTTTGCTTTATTGTAGCAACAAGCGGCGCTCATGGCAGCCGCGACCGCACAGGGAACGTACATCAATCCAATGACTGCATTGGCCGCTGGACAATTGCCGCATGCGTTGAATGGCATGCCAAACCCTGTAGTCCCGCCAACTTCTGGTAAGCTTATAGCTGACTGATATGTTGTGGGTGTCGCGAGAAGAAAAACCCATTTGTTCTCTAATTTCTAAGATATTTTTTGAAACTAAAATATGAATTGATGGAATTGTCTGTGAACTTTTCGGTGAAGACGTTTGTAATTTAAAGAGAAATACCGATATAACAAATAGCATAATTGTCTCAATAAATTGCATTCTTCTTTTGCGAATATCTGCATATATATAAAACTTTTATTTTTTAGCATTCTTTTATATATGTAGACGTTACGTAATATTTGCATTTAACTGGAAAGTTGTTATATTTTGAGTTTATTCGCAGTTTAATTAATTTAAAATATTCGTATTGAGACAAAAATATAATGTACACATCTTGCTAGCATAGTTCAAGAATATCTGCGATACAATATATATATTATATATATATATCAATAACAATTTACAAAGATCACGTGAAAAATATTCACAATTTTTCAATCCTGATTAGTCAATGTCAAATTATGCGATTAATCAACCAATAGTATCAATCTATTAAAATATTTAAAAAGAGAGAAAGCACTCGAGGGTACACGAATTATTAATCATCAACCTGATAATGCCGTTCGATTTTAACGATATAAAACATCTCTCCCGTTCGGCCGTCATTTCTGCCTGATCTGTTACCTATAATTTCCCTGAATCTTCGCGACACACACGGACGAGGCGTACAGTCGATTGCATTATAACCGACTCGTAAATCAATACAACATTTTCATCGAACGTGACTCGAGCGAGAGATATTGCCGCTACCGCGAAACTTTATCGAAAGCTCGTTGTAGGAGAAGAAGAAAAGCCAAAGAAACGCCTCTTCTTCCTTGCCCTCGCACTTGCCATTTTCCCTTTCTCCATCCGTCTTTCTCATTCGCACCCTCCGCATGGCGATACAAGAAAACAACGGAGAGATCGAAGTCGCTATAGAGAAATAAAATAAGCGAGGAAATCGGCTCCGTTATACGTCGAGTCTCGTCAAGCGGAAGGTAATACTGTTTGATAGGGAAATAATATTTTATTTCTCCGCCAATCTCCCCCGGCCTCGCTCCCGCGGCCCATCCCGTTACGTCCATCCGCTTTACTCCGTACGAAAGATTACCGGAGCAGCGAGCTTTTATTTCCGACGAAACGATACCGGAATCGCAAACGGCATGTATACAGGGTGGCACTTGCAGGTGGATCTATCGGATGAACGTTCTGTGACTCCAACGATAATTGCATTTCGAAGTACTCTTCGGAAGACGAATTCAACAATTCATCGATGATATAGAAATTAATGCAGTGATTTTTAGTTATAAATAAACACTTCGGTAAAATCTTTCTATAAAAAAAAAAAATGCCTCGAGATAGCGCATTGGATTATTTTTTCTTCCTATCTTGTATCATGCGAAATTCAACGATTATTCGATTCGCGCGTAACGTAGCAATATACTTTGAGGTAACAATGATTTTACTGCCCCTGTAAAAATCTCACCCGTGTAGAGAAACCGCTCGACTACCCATCACGAATCGACAATGCCGGAATGTATTATATCGTCCAGTTACGGGAGTTTAAGTTTACGACGTATCGTCATATCCGATGCACGTAGCGAGGATGTGCGCAGCGTAATCTCCGGGTGTTATCGAGGCATCGAGATTCTTCTTCCCCGACTTCCACCTTTCGTGTAGCCATATAGACCCGATTCGGATATCCGTTAAAGTGCCAGGATTTATCTTTATCTGACAATCAATCGCGATGTTTGGGAAGCTCTTTCGAGAATCATCCTTTTAATTTCGAAAAATTGTGTTTCGATTATATCACAAACACATATCGATATTATTGTTATGTCGTGTACCCTTGACTGCATATTTTCCATAATTGCGCATTAATTCGATAGAAATAACACAGATATTGCTCAAACATAATTATATCTCTTTATCAATGTCGCGAGTAATATTAACGTGATACCAAACGTTGGTCATCGGCACGATCAATGCGTCATTAACACGATGCAAGGCTTTGATCGCTGATCCGAGTCACATCATTGACAGGGGACAAACTATTACCTATAAACACGACCTTTTCACATATAAACGATGTAGTATATCAAAAACAAGCATATAGTTGCAGTAGTACGATCGTATGTTACGCGAAAGTTGCGCGAAACGCAACACAGGATCACAGAGATAAAAAGGGAGAGTGAGAGAGAGAGAGAGAGAGAGAGAGAAATGCGACGTTAAACGCAGCCCTTTGACCGAACCGATATTAACTCGATACAAGGCTCTGGTCTACGGATCCAATCAGCAATTCGACGATCCGTAGTTTGTCCGACCCCTCAAACGCGAGGCATACGGATCATTTCCCGGATTGAATATTTGTCGTCAATTACATTTGACGCGGAAAGAGAGAAAAAAAAGAGAGAGAGACACGGTGTGAGAAAAAAAAATACGAAAAAGGGAGAAGGATAAAAATTGCATCCTGATGCCTCGCGCATAGAGGACGATCGAGGTCGGTGTTAAAAGAGCAAGAGGGTAACCGGTGTGTACTGATCAGGTTTGCTCGTAGGTACCGGCACAGGGCAACCGGTTAACGGGGCGATACCATCGTTACCATCGCCGACGATGCCGAATTTTAACATGGCCGCTCAAACGCCGAACGGCCAGCCGGCAGGCTCCGATCCAGGTGTCTACACCAACGGAATACCGCAGACTTATGCGGGACGTGAGTATCAACTCAGGCGCAGCGTGCCGCCCCTGCGCAATGCCCGGCCAATCGACGACGGACTTTATTATTTCGCGAGGGATGTAAATAACTTCGCGCAGGCCAAGTAATACAACGTCGAGTACGTCGTCAGGCGGTACTCGTCGTATTTTTCCGTGCTACGCTGAGGAAGCGCGCTACATTCGTTTATCTGACAGGAAGCGAATTTACGACGATACGAGATTCATACGTGGAAGATCGATGCGCAGTTTCACGAACTTTTGCTAAACGCGAGATTTATATTTTGTAAGAGATGTAGAGTTACTTCCAGTAATGTGAACAAAATCGTATTTGCAATAAATAAATGAGTAAATGTTAATTTTAAGATTTCGTTTATATACAGATCCTCGACGTATTACGCGAAAGACTCCCCCATTGAATCTCGATCTTTACAATTTTCAAATATATAAGCGCAATCTGAATGTTGGTCCAGTTAAATCATACAACGCTAACTGTCATATAAATCGTACTGTGCGAATAATAAATTTTACACAGAGGGTGATATATGATTATTCCTATAGTCAAGCTTCCATTAATCTTTGGCCTTTATCGCTCATTCGAATAGTCATTACTATACTCGAGTATAGTTGGCGGAAATATCGATTGGCCTACTGGGTATTGCGACAGGGGCCTCTAGGCTAGGCCCTCCCCCCGATAAGAGCTGAGCTTACTGAAGTGTAGATGCCCTCCATCTGTCCATTCCAGCGCAGGGGCTGCCCAACGGGGAGGCGGCACTTCAGCATGCCGCCGCGTATCCTGGAATGCAGGCTTATGCTGGAGTGGCCGGTAAGTGTTTCTCCAGCTTCAATTTTTATCTCTACGGCTTGTCAAGGTGCTGTCTACCCTGTTCCCCGTGCAATGACTGTAGCGCGTTTCGCCCATCCAGCTCCATCCAAACGGACTCGCGGATATTATCGACGTAAAAATAGACGCAACGTCAGACGCTCGAACGTATACTTATTCGTAGAATTTCTTTTATTCCGAATCGAATCTAAACGTGGATGATGAATGTCGATTATATTTATATCATAGCATCGTTGTTACAACACGAACGAATATAACGACAGCTCGCGTAACAATTTTCTTTTCCCTCTAAGCTTAAAGTTAATTCAGGAACGCGAATACTCTTTTTAAAGTCGCTTTAAAGTCTCATAAACGTTTTGCATTCATCGCTCAGTGAACGGAACGGATTATCGGTTTCAACACGCGATTAGATCTCACCCGGATGTTGCCTATCGTGATCTTGAGCGGGTCGAAAAAAGCGCGTATTTTCGACGAAAAGGGAGGAGATCGTCTGTACGTAAAAGGAAAAATGTATTACGGAACGTTTACGTGCTTTTATTCGGGCGCCGTCGAAGCACTTATCTGCGAAAAATTCGATTTTGCTGATCGCGTTGCTGGTTGTTTGCATGCAACTATGGCCGCATGCGTATACACACCATACATACACGTCATACATGATCGTGTACGCGTCAACGTTTCGTTCTATAATGCTTCTGCTGTGATGCTACAATGTACTTCGATGTCCTTCTAAATGTACTTCGTGTACATATTATATTGTAGTTTTACACGTTACGCGTCCTCTCGGTGCATGCATCCCCCCTCATCGATAACAGCGGCCAAATATCCGCCATTGACCGTCGACGTTGCGCTGTAACGTCAAAGTGCAGCGCATCGACGCAAATTATGATCCAATAATGCTCGGCAAAATGGATGATCTCGTTTCACGGATAATCAGCGTCTCGATGGACCTATACTTCTATTACATTCCAATCACCGTAATGGGAGCGCGTTTAACGAATTCCGCGTACGCGCAAATGCGTTAACACGTGGTCCAACACCAGTCGAACGGACACGGCTGATCGATCGAATCTGTAAAAAAAAAAAAAAAGAAAAAGAAAAAAAAGAAGAATGTAATCGAAAATGAAAAACGGACGCGCAAGAGATACTATTTATTGTTGCCCCGCGTCTCTGATTAATAATTCCCTCTCTCAACGCATTTTTACCGTATCAGCGGAAATTCAACAAATTCGAGTCATAACAAACGTAGCCGCGTATGCGCGCGCGAGAGTATACGCGTTTGTATTTACCGAGGACTCAAAAGCGGTATATTTTTTTCTATGTATTTTCGGCCAGTGTACAGACGCGCCATCGAGATCAGCGAGTGGAAAAAAAGCAATCCCGAATAACGGTGTACCTCTATCTGAGCGTGACGAGCGGGCGACGTATGATGGCGTATTTATTTCATACGCCAAACGTTGATCCATCGCGCATTGAGGGGTAGGGGGAGGGAGGTCGTCGGGTAACGTCAATCGGAATATATTAAAGCGATGTTTGCACGGAAATAATTAATTCCGGGGCGAAAATTTGCCCCTGCCGATCTGAGAGCGTGGCTCGCGCGCGCACGCACCGCCTATCCGTCACAAACAGGTATCAATCACGAGCGTTTTAAATATTTATCAAGTTATAATTAATAACGACGTACTTGCTTTCTGCCTCGTCACGTGTAGCAAACGATATAATGCTGGTTCTCGCGCGCGCGCGTTTATAGCGAGATCCAAATTTACAGATTAACCAATTGTCATGAAACGTGCAGAGATCGCATCGCGAATTAAAATATATCGGGCACTTCCGTTTAATGCGAAATATTTTGCAGATACTCGTTTCGATCAGACGTAATATTGATATTTATTTATTCTACGCGTGCGTTTCCTTCCTCCAATAACAGATACAATGAAATAGCATTATAACAAAATTTATCAAGTTTTCATATTAGATATGTTACATTAAATTCTCATTATTTTATTATTATTTAAAATCTAATTATTACATTAATATCTCTCACATACATATCGATGTCAATTATTAAATGAAGAATATGTAATCAAATGTAATTATATTAGAAAGTGTTGGATGTAATAATGCCATTTTTTATCGATTCATTGTAATGTGATATTAAGCAAATGCTATTACGATGTAATTTCTCTCCAATTTCTGAGCTTTATTCTGTACGAGTCGCATATCCTTTTCGCGAAATCTTTCGTTTTAACGTTTGTAGATCGGAATGCTCTTCTCCTAATTGTTTGAATATTTAGTTTCGCATAAATTGCAACGGGATATTCTGTATAGCTTTGTAGAAGACTTTTGCCGCATCGTTGCGCTAAGACGGCGTTCCGTATCCCGTTTTAATGAGGCGCGTCGTTTCAAGCCGAATCGGCTTTGAAGAGATATCGAGTGTCGGCTAATGCCGCACCGGGTGCAACGCTGCATTTTCGCAGGCCGTGACGGTTCGTAGTATACAAAAGTATCGTGTTGAAAGTCGCGCGAGAACGGTGAGAACGTTGAGAGACGAATACCCTTGTCGACGAAAACGCCCGTGATGAATGTCGGCCTGGAATCGCTTGTACGAGACGACCGTTCATATCAACGAATCGCTCCTCGCTCGCTTTTAAGCCGACCGGGTTAAACACAGATCGCGCGAATAGAAGCGCGATTTCCATATTTCGCGTTAACGATGAGATTATGCGGAATATCCTAGAGATAATAATTCTCTGGAGGGAAAATTTTGAGAAATTTTGAGCCTCACGCTCATTACTTTTCCATATTAGTTAAATACTCATTTCGATAAACGTAGACTTAAAATTGTTGAACAAATAAAGCTTATCTGAATTAAGTATATGTTATTTTATGTATGTATGTATGCGTGCAGAGAGAGCTTAGTTCTCGAAAAAGCTTGCCATTCCAAAGCAATCACAGAGTCTGTCATTAATATGTTGAGATTGTAATAAAACCTGCATATTTCGATTACTGCGAATCTCTTATGATTCGCAGAGAGAATATTCTTGCGTTCTCTCTTCACATTTCATATTCTTCTAACATTGCGATACTCTGACCTTTCCCCCGTTTCGCAACGAGTCCTTCGGCAAATCGCAAGAATGAATGATCGCGTCCGTTTACATATTCCGGGGCTTCTGAAACGCACGGCCATAAATTACACCCTTGTAATCTGTCTAGCAATGGCAACGCAATTTCTGTTGAATCCGTTGACGTTTATTGGACTCTGTTCGGCTTTTATTACTGTCATCGTCCATTATGTATGCGCTATCGCTGCATTGAATTACAACGCCTACATTCGTTCGGTGGCTTGTTGCCGGTTTCGATCTGTCGTCGACTCTTACCGTCGACGACGGCCGACTGCGGATCGCACAATGCGGAAACTAGGGAAAGGAAAAAAAAAGAGAGAGAGAAAGAGAGAGAGAGAGATTGAGAATGGAATATACAGAGATAGAGACAGTGAGCACGCACAAATCTAGATGTGGACAGATCATGATGTACTTGTTATTTGTTATTGTCGCAGCTTACCCCGCCGTCTACGGCCAGTTTCCTCAGGCTATTCCTCAGCCGATGACCGCGGTGGCGCCCACGCAGAGGGAAGGTAAGTACAACACGCTCATCAACGTCTAACTGTTGACTGTAAACACGAACGACTGTAGACCCGAGATTTGTAGACCCACGTCCCGTACACATGTCCAGACACGAATTATCCCTCGTCGGCGCCCAACGAGGTGCAAGACGGAGTTTCGACTTCTCCCGCCGCCGTCTACAGCATAGCAGCTCCGTACCGTTAATTCCATACTTCGCAAATAAAGCGACATCATGCCGCGAAGCACGATTATGCGAGCGGAAGCGATGAGCGGAAGGTATTCGCGAAAATCGATTCAGAGCGTGTTTCGCTTCGTTTCACCATCCGTATTCGATCTTCCTGCTTTAATTTTCATATTGCATTGTGTCAGGCATTTATTTCAAAAAAAATTTCAAAATATTCCGCGTTCAAATATCAGATGAATACCGGCAGTCTATTTTTTTTTTTTCTATCGAAAGAAGTTGATTCCTTTAGAGACAAACAAGTCAATTCGATAGTTTCGAGAATTTTAGTCACCATAGTCGCACGAAGTCGCAGAAAAATGCGATTTATTAGAAACCACCGGTTTGAATAAAAGAAAAAAAAAAAAAACGCGGTCGGTCAAAGAGACAGCACGAGTCTCGCTTATTGTTAGTAGGTGTATCAGGGAGAGCTAGTCATTTATTACGTTACATTTTGCGGAGAAATACAGAGAAGAAAGGAGCCAAAGAGAGAGAGAGAGAGAGAGAGAGAGAGAGAGAGAGAGAGAGAGAGAGAGAGAGAGAGAGAGAGAGAGAGAGAGAGAATGTCGACCGGGAGAAGACCTGGGTTAGAAGAGGGCTGAGCGAGCCAACGCCTAATTGCAATTAACAACTCGCCATTATTAGAATATACGACGCCTTGCAATGAGATAATGCAAATAAAACGAAAGTTTTAATTACTTTGCCGCTACGCCCGCCGGCGATCCGTTGTTACATCGCAGGATAATGGAAAGTTTACCGCGACACGGCTACCCCGCCTCCGTTTTATCCGGCCTGAAACCCTCTGGCTCCTTTCCCTCCAACCTCTTCGTCCATCCGTCCGTTCCCTTCTCGTCCCCATCTTCTCTTTCGCTTCCCTCATCCGTTCCCATTCTCGTTCCACCTGATCTTTTCGTCTCATCGATGCGTTCTGACGTTTTCCCATCCGCCGCGATTAAATCGTAAGCGGTACACACGATTCTTAAATACGAGAGATCTCTAATGGAATTTTCCAGTACATGGCGAGGAGCTTGGCGCATTGATTAACATGTCTCTCTGATCCTCGAATGACAATAATTATTAATAATTTCATTTTCTGGACGGATATATAAGCTTGACGAGATGAAATTTTCTGTAAAATTAATTATAAGTGATCAGTCTCATGTCAATGCATTTATCAAAGAATAAATTCTACATTAAATTATTGCCAAAGGATTATGTTGTATAATCGATAACTATATATTTATGAATCGTAATTTTTGAATAATCTAATCTAAATGGCAAATCATATCTCGTACAATTTTCTTTTCATATATATGTGTAAAGTACTCTGTGAGAAACACGAATAGTTTGCAAAGTCTCAATGAGATAGCAACGCTTATCACATATTGGTGACCGGTGACTTGTCGGAAACTTCTCTGTGCTAGACACAAATTTTATAAAAATAAAGAAAACTTGCAAAGAGACACTCTATCTTTTGGAGAAACTTATGTTAGATGTCAAAGTCGTTAGGCGTTGCCGCAATATCGGACGGAACCCAGGGGAGCCGAAGGGGAATCGACGTTATTGTCATCATTGCATGACAGTGGTATCAATCTATTATTGATTGTCGCTTCGCGAGTTTACCCTTACTCCGTGTTACTTTAAGCTCTTTGATCGTTGTTCTAGGTGTTCTACGTCTTACACGATGTTCTCGGTGTTCGTATATATATAAATATATATATATATATATTTTTTTTTTCTCTCTAACCATGACTGTGCCACGATATATTTTTTTTTAACATTGTACGGATAGCTCTCTCCTATCTTCCTTTTTCTTTATTCTTTACGTCAACGTATCTCGGATGTTCGTCGTTTAATTCGGTGTTTCGCCGTTGCACTCGATGTCAGTGGCTGTTCTCGGTGTTGCGCTGTCGACCAATGTTGGTTGTTGCTTCGCTACGAGACGGTGATACGTGCATTGCGAGATTTTGCGAGATCGTCTGTACCAGAAATCCTACACGAATCCGTTTCGCGATCGGCAACACCGTCATTTGCGCGATTAAAGATATCATTATAAAACTTCATTTTATCGTTCGAGCAAAATAAATTCAATTTTGCAAAAAAAAAAAAAAAAAAAAAATTTACAGAAACCCATAAAAGATTCCATAATAATAATTTTTTTAAATAGCTCAAGAGATTATTTTTCTGCATATACAAATTCCGTATTTTCAGAAATAATTGTGCACGCATATAGCAGTATAATATTTCAAATATATTTAAATTATTCATTAGGTGTGGCAAAAGCTTCTTTGAGGAAAGTTTCATTGTGCAAGAAAGACGATTGTATGAATTTAGGTATCTCAATTATGTGTGTGTTTCGCGTAATGTCCCGCTATTACTTTTCAATAGAAGTAGACGCGCAAGGTAGTCATTCCCATTAAATTCGCGTGCACGTACCGCGTGTGTGCCAATTAGAGAGGCGAAAACCAATTTCAGGATCAACGATCGCGCGCTCGACACGACGACGGGCTTTAATTTATGGCTCGTTCTTCGTGATTTCGTCGTCCACCGCAATTCCCCTTCGTGCTCTCCCTAGTCGGAACCGGAAACCCGTCGACACTCGTGCTAATTTGGGTTTCGCGTGACAGCCACGATCGAGTTATTACCGAGACGAAGTCGTTTCGCGTAAGAGAGGGGGAGGAGTTTGTCATTCTTTGCGTAAATTGCAGGACAGGTTTGCGATTTCTCGAAACGCTAACAAGTACGCAAGAAACATAATTTATTAATTGACAGGAAAGTTAGTATTAAATCGATGATTTACTTGGAAAATATTATTCTTTCTCATATGAAACTGGCCGCGCGCTACGAAGAACTTTCAAATCGCGAATCGTATCGCTTTGCGAAATTTCATCGCTAGCATGAATGGCACGGTATATTTATCTCAAGAAAGTTTCATTCTTTCGAGTCTTAGAATTTTGTGACTGGAACTTTGTAAACGGCTGTAACTCTCTGTTTTCGACAACTGCGATTTTAAACTTTTATTCTCGGACGATCGACGAAGATCACCTTCGGATCGGATGAAAATATCCTTGTAAAAGCATCGTAAAATTTTGCATTGGTTCTTAAATTTGCCGGGATTCGCGATAATAATCTTATCAATTGGTAAATGCGTGTTCGACGAGCCATGTAAGATTATCGCTGAGCATCGACGTGCCAGAAGTCGTAATCGAGCTCACAAAATGAACAATTATATAATATGATTCTACTAGCATATTTCCCGGAGGAATCTTTCCGCGAATGATCTTTTGGGGAAAGGTGAATAAGTCGCGATGAGTAGCATCCTAAAAGTTGAGTGGCAACCATCTCATTACTTAAATACGTCCGTTAGTCGAAGAGAAGCTCTGGGCAAGAGAGCAGAAGTTTCCACGGTCATAATCGCCGCTAATTGACGTCGGAGTTATAAAGTTCAGTGAAATTAGCTAAATCCTTATTTGGACTGCCTTTGTTCGGGTAGTCTTCTCTATCTTCGTTTCTCTATTCTCAAGATTTTCTCTTCTCTTAAATTAAACCTCGATGTATTTGCCATTTTAACACCGGAAGTGGAAAGAAAGACTTACTTGAGCAGCCGTAGGATATCGTGATAATTGATTGATATACAAAAATCTAATTAAGAATAACATAGATGGAAGTACAAAATGTAACGTAATTTTGAAGCTCATCGATATAAGCTCTCAAGATTAATTCATGTATCGGTTAATGTTAATATTGTATCGCGACCTCGTTTAAATTTAATTAAATGATATAATTTGGTAAGAAGAGAGACGAGTTTCTCCGGGCAGGGTGACGGCATATTTGGATCATTTAGAATGCTCATATGTATATAGGAGATAAAGCGACGGATTATCGTGTCTGGCGAAAATACGGGAGTATCGCACCATCGTAATCAGTGGCATCGCTATCATCGTCACCACGTCCATATCCATTCACTCATCTCAGTATCCATTATTTCATCCATCGTCATTGTGTTGTAAATCCTAATGTGTGTTGTGTGTGTATATTTGAAAGTATAAATACTCAACGTTATTTGAATCGCGAGATTTCTATCAATAATCACGAGCAAAATAATCCTCGTGACTTTTTCTAATCATTCGTTCTCAACTTTTGGCCATTTTCACATCATTTTCTGTCATTCACTCGCAGTATCTTAAACTTTTCGCTTGACTCATGTTCATGTCACTTTCGCGTCATTTGCGTGAGACAAAATCATATTATATCATCATCATTTTCGCACTCGGACAGACGAGAGAGAAATCGTCAAGAGTCAATCGCAGATTCATCTTCATTTCATGAAAAAAAAAAAAGAAAAGACTCCAGATGAAAACAAGTAATCAGAGAGAAAAGCAGCATCTCTCTGACGGGTTAGCGATCTCTCTGACGGGTTGAAGCTCTCGTATCGCGCGGAATCATTTATATTTACGAAGAACAGAACTCATCCAGAACTAACATTCTAACTTGAGTATTATACTTCAAGTTTAGATGTTTAGATGTGCTCTGATTTATATGGTAGGATGCTCTATCTCAGGACCCGAGGGCTGCAACCTGTTCATCTACCACCTGCCCCAGGAGTTCGGTGACGGCGAGCTCATGCAGATGTTCCTCCCCTTTGGCAATGTCATCTCCTCCAAAGTCTTCATCGACCGGGCGACCAACCAGAGTAAATGCTTCGGTAAGTGTGCGGCGGCACCGTGAACAAATTTCAGAGCTACATATGTCATACATCCGCTGCTCCCGATGTATGATCGATCCTTAACAGCCTCTACACAAGATAAAACAGAAGGATGCCAACTGTTCGGTCGAACAATGATGCGTATAGTGGATACGCAAAATTTTAATATATCTCATTGTTTTTATCGTATGATTTTAATTTCCGATGGAAATTACAGCAAATAATAATATTAAAATATATCGACTCTTAGGTATATATATATATATATATATATTTATATTTTTCTCGTAAAAATAATATAAAGCAATTTTACTTTATAAAATATGACTGAAATATGACTGTGTAAAAATATGATGACAACACAGCCTGTGCACGCGATATGTCTGTGATTATTATTATGACTTTCAATCAGTCACATATGCTACAGTGCTCTAAATGATTCTACACGTTTCCAATCAGTGGTGGATTAATCATGGAAATTTAATTCGTCCGTATTAACGGACAGACCAGGCAGACTGAATATAAATGCCGTTTCAATGGAATCGGAATCAAACCGCGCAGTTCTTTTTGGGGGACCGTACAGAGAGGACCGAAACAGAGAATGCGGATAAAAGCCGCTTGGCGTTCCTTTGATTAATCGTATCCGACAGTATGAGGATACGGATAAATGGACGATTCCATTCGCGTCCATTTCTTAATCTACGTCCGCGTGCGCCCACGCGAGCGAATTCATATATTCCGCCCGTGTATTTGTCTTTTTCTGTTTCAGAGCCTCGTCATTCGTGTAAAAAGAAGATAGCATAGATTCACAACAACGCGTCATTATATCCGCATTTGATATTATTCATCCTTTTTTTTTTTATCCTGCCGTGCGTATAATTATGCCCGCGATGGAAAAATATGCGGAAGTTTTCATCATTTTGAAGCATTCTTCCTACCGCGATCAATTCAAGGCTTTTTGACAGTTTCTGTCTCGTTGAATAATTCGTTATATAATTATAATCAAGACAATTGGGGGAAAATTTTCTCTTACGTGGGTTGTAAAATATATCGAGCGATGCGAAAACTCGGATACAACTTGGCGACAAACTCCTTCCGTGGAACGAAAGGTTAAAATAATCAGGGTGTCCCTCGATCCTGAAGTAAAAGTAATTTGCCGAGCAGAGTGAACCGTGGATGGACGGAAGACGAAGACCCTGGTCAGGCGATTTAGACCGCCATGAAGGCGAAACTAAAATGAGATCGACGCTAATGGTCAAAATTGGCTTAAATCAAGAAACTCGTGACGATCTTTCGGGAACATTTCTGTCGAGGGGCTTCGTTATCGCGCACCTGCTTTTCCGATATAACTTGAGTAATATCCGCGACAATTTTTTACTCTTCGCAGAAGATCTTTTTCATCTAGATTGTCGACGCCGAACAGTCAAATAGTCATAATAACGAATTATTTTTATATATATATATATAAAGAGAACTTAGATATAATTGCGACGAAATAAGATTGAAATAAATATTTTTACATCCCATTTATTATACGCAATTTATTAAACTGTTACCATCAATTAGTTAACATAATTTATGTCAATTTTATAATTGCTATTATATACAAATATTTAGCAACTCTCTTTTTTTGCAACTTTTTGTACATACATTAACGAATAAAGATTGTAACTTTTGTATAATGTCGAACAAAGATTTTTTAAAGAATAGAAAAAAACCTATAATATACAGTAGGATTCAATGTTCGGTATTTTCAGGTTTCGTGTCGTTCGATAATCCAGCGAGCGCGCAAACAGCAATCCAGGCGATGAACGGCTTCCAAATAGGGATGAAACGATTAAAAGTCCAGTTAAAGAGGCCCAAGGACGCCAGCCGGCCATACTAACCCACGTCCTAGCCTAGAAAATCTGGACGGGTCGCGCCCTACGTTATAACTTACAGAGTAAGATTTTTCACAGATTCTTTTTTTAATTACAATATTATTAATTTGAAAATAGCGTCGATGTTATATTATTGTTTATAATTTTCCTCAAACATTAACACTATTAATTAATAAACGTGATAATTACAATTTACTACATGCGAATTCGAATAAAAATTACATGATATCGTCACTCTGAATTACAGATGTCGTACGAGAACGTGAACTCGATGGATGCTCGACGATCAGAAGTGATGAGTTTGAATCACCGTTACAACGCTCTCCATCGTAACAACTTAGTATACTAGCTAGTTAATTCATTAGAGGATAAAAGATTTAGAAATCAGTAGGATAACAACGGCTTCAACGACGTTGAAGTTCGCGCGATGAAGAAGGCGGCGAAGAAGAAGCTGAAGCGAAAGCGATGAAGGATGTTCTGCGCTGAACCCAGTCCGAGAGAGAAGTGAAGACGAGAAGAGGAGGACGAGGCACGCTGAGATAACATTTCCTGGATGCTCGGATAACCGGAACGCTTCGTCGTTAGACAACATTGGCTTTTCCCTTTCTCCCTTTCTCCAGTTCCCATTTCGAATCTGCATGTTTCTTTTGGGTCCTCCGCGAGTTTAGCCTCTGTCTCCTACTGCCAGGTGAGAGATTACGTTCGAGCTCGAGGGCGTGATTGCGAATAAGCGTGCAGCGGAACATTTCGAGGATCCGATCATCCTCCCGGAGAGACGTGCCGGAAACACCGAAAGTCCAGGCCGAGCTTGTCGTCCCGATATGACGACGCACCTTATTACACTTAAACGCACGACGTCGTGTAGAGACGATCAAAATCGACGACATCAAAACCGACAATAGCTATCGCGAAATATCCCGTCGAAAAAATGCCTGTAGGACTCTCGTCGTGTTCGTTGCCAGTTCGACGATGCGATCGTACGCGTCGTGTGTGGGTTTGCCAAAAGGAAAATCAGAACCGTATACCCAGTCCGATCGATCCTCAATAAGGATACGATCGTACCGGATCTAACCGTGTACGTCAGCTAAATGGAACAGCTCAGCGATCACCAGCACGAGAGCCTAACAAATCTTTTGTACCGCGCGAAGCGAACGATGTAGCCATCGCGATGAAGATCAGTACTCTGCGTTGATACCACTGCTTCGGGAACAGATAATAATCCCCGCGTGAGACTGACGAAAGTAAAATTAAACGCAGGCTCGTCCCGAAGGCGCGGACGAGATCGATATCTCTCTCCCAAAAAGACACATGTCAATCATATGCTATACAGGGTGCTCGTCTGACGAAACGCGTTTGAACACTTTGAAAAAAAAAAGAAAAAGACAAAAAAAAATATGAAAAAAAGCAGAGAATCAAGCGGTGAACATGGGCTCAGCGCCGGTCCGACATCCCCGCCGGATATCGGTTCTCCTTAACATTTAAGATTTATTAACATGTATGGCGCGCTATAGATTTTATATACTGCAGGTAGAGAGAGAGAGAGAGAGAGAGAGAGAGAGAGAGAGAGAGAAAGAGAGAGAGAGAGAGAATGAAGAGGAGTTCGCGCATGCCGTGCCGTGCTATATCGAGGAGGGAGATGAGTCAGTACTCTGCGTTGATACCACTGCTTGGCGTTCTCGTCCTTCCTGACTAATAGCACTTATTACTACTATGGTTACGGTGATTATCATTATAATTATCGCTAAGTAAGTGACGCGCGAGTTTCCGGCCGAAAGTATAATCTATTCCGTTATGGTTCGTGCGCAGCGAACATCGCGATCGAAGAGAGAAGTCGCGTGCGGGCGCGATCGCGATCGATTTCGCGATTCGGTCCGATCTATAGGATCGATGATCGACGAGTACTCTCCTGCGTTGATACCACTGCT